>NC_134088.1:76208524-76509974 GCF_000715075.1 Nicotiana tabacum | reverse complement strand
ATTTCTCATTTTGTTATTACTGTTATTGGCATTTCTTTCACATGGTTGCTACTGTTATACGTATATTTGGCGAGGATGAGATAAATGCACGAAGGGTGTTGCCATGCCATTTGATTTGATATCTTGAGTTCATTTCTTACACTATAAAAGTTATGATTTACTACCGTGGTTTGTTGGTCACCGCTTTAAGGAAAGGATTGGTTGCGATATTGAGAAATATTGATAGTGCTTTCTTCTGGTAATCATTTACTGCTTGTACTATTTTCTGTTATGTTCTAGTATTGTTTTTATTGCAATTCTACTGCACATGTTATATCAATGAGTAACTTTTAACTAAAAAGCCTCATCACTACTTCACCGAGGTTAGACAAGATATTTACTTGGTATATGGTGTCGGTGGAATGCATATATTATCATTTCGGAGCAATTAGGGGAAATTTTCTTGACTATTGCAAGGATTGGGTGTGCGCTTGGTAGAGTCTTCAGAGTGTTCTACGACTAGTATTACCTGAGCTTATGAAGTATTCAGCTTATTCGTAGTGCGGGATCAGGGCAGCTATGAAGATATAATACTATGGATTACCGACGATGTGTTCTATGGCTTCGAGCTAAGTGGGGAAGTCTGTTATCGATGATCGGATTGCAGGATCATGCATTGTATCAATTTTTGGGTTAGGGGATTGCTTGGTTGTTACAATGAATAGTCATGTGTTGGTGAAGCACGAGTTGCTTGGTGCGTATTGGATGTGTATTAAAGATCAGAGTAAGGTGAGTGGTTATCGAGAAGGTTCTGATGAGTTCCAGATCATATGTGGCATTTAAGGACTCCTGAATCCGTGAATGAATAGGGCTTGAGATCGTTAGTGAATGATGATCGGATCTGCGGTATTTCTATGTCAAGAATGATTCTACATAGAAATATTAGAGAGATGCAAGAAACGACTTCGGATTCGTAGAAGGTTCCTTCAGAGCGAACATATCAGATTGAATTACTTTGGGGTTGGTAGTCTGGTGACTCGGTTGAGTTAGAAGAGATCAGCTCCGATGACTTAATTATGTGTCAACGAGTTCCAAAGAATTGACCATGGTTATGGCCTCGAACCGGAGTTGACATTTTCTACATGTATAGAAGATATATTGTGTGTGGTGATGTTCTCCTGGATTGAGTTAAATGAGAGGTTCTCGGTTGACGAGGTATTCGACTTGCTTGTGGTTGAGAGTTGATTATGAGATTTTCATATTTTTCACGAGTTATGTTAGTGGAGTGTGCCGTGTAGGGTTGACGGTTGCGGGTTCAAGGTTGCGATTTAGTTTTGAAAGGAAGCATATGAGTTCTTGATGGCACGGACGATTGTATGTGCTTAACAGAGTACTGGCCCTATTGGCTATCGCTTGGGAAGGGTGTGCATTTTAGAAGGCGCCTTGTGCTTTGACCCGCTGATACTTGACTAATGTTTTGATGATCGTATGGTTTTGAGCTATTCAGGTTCAGGTTTTTCTACATGGCGCAGATGATGTAGGTGGGTATTTTCTGTAAGATGATGGTGTACGCGTGATGTATCAGTAATTTAAGAAGTCGAGGTGGGATTGGATATGGAGATTTCAGTATTTAGAGGTTTAAAAACTGGATGTTCTCGTGGGCAGATTGTTCCTTGATTGCGAGCTATAAAGATATGTTAAAACAAAATTGGATAGATGATGGTATGTATTATGGATAGGTTGATATGGGATTTTGGGAGGTTATTTATTTATTTGGGGATGATCAGAATTGGTTTGGGGGCTATTTGTAGGCCTAATGAGAATGGTATTCTATTTTATACCGGGTTTGCTTAAGTGTTTCTCCCTTATGCTATGACGGGTTGTGAGGTTACATGATTATTCGAACGCATATTGTGATTCTATTTAGGCCTTATGGCGTTATGGCCGAGATGGCCCTCGTAATGTCGATTTGCTTATTGCACCATAATGGTGCTTGCCTTTCTCAATATTGTTTATGCCTAATCATCTTCCCACATTTATATTTGTGCACTCTATCGTGCTTGATGTTGACGCACATGTGATCAGTAAGCCCTAGCATTATGGCTCGATGGGTACCCCTATGTGGATTGATATGATTGGATCGGGTTGCGTGCCGCAACTGTACTGTGATAAGATATAATTCCTTATGCTTATTTTGTGTGTTTTGCTTTTACTTTGTTGAAAATAGTTCATAGGAATATGTTAATATTACCCCGCCTGCTTAACTTGCTTAGTAGCCTTCTTATTTAACTTTCTTACTATTATCTGTCATGTCTGAATTATTACTTGTTTGGTGTATGGAACCACGTTGTGTGTGGATCCATATGGCTTTTGATATGACTTGTCTGTTGGGCTACTATATTGGCGGAGATGAGGTCTCTAGACATGAGATTTGCACTATCGTATTGGGATGAGGTACGTTTGGGAGATGGATGCCATATTTGCGCTCGAAATTGGGCAGCGGTCCTTGTCGGATGAGTAAGCCTCTTGACCTTTTGATCTGACGAGTGGCGATGAGTTTCTACATGTTTCTTTCATCATCGATAGTGTATGGGGTTTTAAACGAGGTTTTTATTTGATATGAAGTTTACTACCGGTACCAACTTTATTTTTGGGCAGCTATTGTGGTCAGAAGTTATTGCCGTGAATATTCGAGTTTTGTGGTATATCAGGTGATTACATCTAGGGTAATGATTATGGCTTGGTGTTATTTATTCAGACTTATGCAGTGTATGGATGTGAGAATTGGGTCTTATAATGAATTCCAGATATTGGAAACTGGGTTCCAAGGTTTAAGGATTAGGTTGACGGATGAATCTTCGGCTATGTTGAGTTGGCAGACTTATATGGATTGGGGTGACGTTGGATAACCCATGAGTATGTCTATGGCAGGTTTATACAGTGAATTGATTGCTTTGAAACGACTCTTGGTATGTTCGAGGACGAAGATATGCTTAAGTGGGGGATAATGTAATGATAGATCGGTCGTTTTGAGCTCTAGTGTTCCCTTCAGTGGTTTGAGACTTTGGGTAGCTTCATATGATATATTATGACTTGCGTGTATGGTCGGTTTTAGTTTTCGAGTGGTTCGGAATTGATTTGGAAGAATGACTCGTGATTTGGAAGCTTTAAGTTGGACGAGTTGACCAACGTTTGACTTTTGGGTAAACGGACTCAGAATCGAGTTTCTATAGTTCCGATAGGTTCGTATGATAATTTTGGACTTGTACGTATGTTCAAATTCGATTTTGGAGGTTCTTAGAAGGATTCAACACTATTTGTCGAAAGTTGGCAATTTGAAGAACTTAAGAGTTTATACGTTTGACCAAGAGTTGACTTTGACGTCATTAAACTTCAACAGGTATTTCGATACTTTTGGTAGGTCTATATAGTTGAATTGAATTTTTGTGCAAAATTTAGAAGTAATTCGAAGTGTTTAAATGTGATTTAGACACTCTTTTGAAAGAAGGAAGATTTAATAACTTAAGAGAAATTCTATTCCGTTTGAGCCACGATTCTTTGTTGTGATGTTCCTGTGGTTGTTTTAAGGCTTTGGATAAGTTTGGATAATGTTTGTACTTGTTGGTATGATTGGATGGGGTCCCGAAGGGATCGAGTGTGTTTTGAATCATTGGTTGAGAAACTATTTAAGTTAAGAATTTGGAGTTTTACCATCGTCAATATCGGGTCAAGATGACCTCCTTTCGGTCTTTTAAGTGTGCGAGCAGGATTGTAGTATGTTTTATGATTGAAATGCATATATGTTTTATGTCCGGGAGGTTCCGAATGAGTTTTGGATGCTAAAACGAAGATTCTTTAGTTGCTGATTTTCTGGTGTAAAATAATTACGAAAATGTCATTTTTATCCCTTAAATTTTCAGACTTCCATTAAAAATATCATATCTTCCTCATTTTAAGGTCAAATTGGGTGATTCAAAAGCCTATCTCGGGTGTAATTTCGCAAGAATTATGTTGGGCTTATCAAATGTGAGTTTATGAGTCATCTAGGATCTGATTTGAGCTATAACAACTGCTGCATTATTTTACTTGTTCCGGAATTTAATTACTTTTTCTCAAATCGTTTTGGATCTAAATTTGGGTGATTTGGAGTAGATTTTCACCATATGGATTGGGGTAAGTATTTTCAACTCGGTTTGATTATATTTCATGAATCTATTTTCACTTTTGGTGTTTGATTGATGATTTCAAATGAGTAATTGGGGGTTTTTGTCAAAACTTTCCTAAAGTAAAATTTTGAGTTTTGGACATCAATTTGGAGTCAGAGTTGAGTAAAATTAGTATGACTGGACTCATAATTAAATGTGTTATCGGATTTTGTGAGTTTTGTCGGGTTCGAGCCATTCGGAGTTCGATTTGAGTGGAATGGCGCTTCTAGTGTATCGATTTGTCTTGTTTGAAGTAAGTGTCTTGCGTAACTTTGTTGGGAAATTTTTTTTTACTAATTTATATTGTTTGCTACATGCGGGGGTGATTCATAAAAGTGACGAACGTATATGCATGTGTCAGGGTTAATCATGCCTGGGGGGAGATATTATGATTATTTGTGCTTTTTAGGAATAAGCGACCTTCTGGCTTCATGTTTTACTTAACTTCTAGATTAATATGAATATGAACTTAAATGCAAGAAACCACGAATTAGCTTATTAAAACTTGATTAAAATTTGACGGATGTTTGTGAAACTATGAATGTGCTTAATTCGCTCATCACTATACTTAATCACAAATACATCGCTACGACCATTATTCTTGAGATATTGGATTCTATACTTGAGTTGAAGCTCATTTTTTTGGATTGGTTGAGATACTTGAATAACGAGGTATTTGAGGTTTGTTGAGTTGTTATTGGCTTGAAAGCTGTGATTTATATTCATTTGGAATATTCGCTTAACCACTCTCCTTGATGTTATTCATGCTTCCTATCTTGCTTGTTATTGATAGTACACGTGCTTGGTGAGGAAGAGTGTAAAGAACGAAGGGTGATGCAGTGCTATTTCATATACATTACCATGAGAGGAAGAGGGTAAACTACGAAAGGTGATGCCGTGCCATGTGGGTTAAGCACGAAGGGTGATGCCGTGCCATTTCATTTACATTATTATGTGAGGATGATAGTTTAGCTTATAAAGATCATGCTTTCCTTCTTGTTTGTTATATCTATATCTATGCCATTTTTCATTTGTTGCGCTTTTGTACAAGCCTTCTACCATGTTAGTAATCCATGCCTTCTATTTTGTTTAGATTATAAAGATCATGCTTTTCTTCTTGTTTGATATATCTACATCTATACCATTTCTCATTTGTTGCACATTCATATAAGCCTTCCACCATGTTAGTTAGTGTAATTTATGTCCCCATATCTTAATTGCTATCATTACTTCTATGCCTCCCACCTAGTTTGTTACGGTTGTCCATATGTATTGCTTTATTTGTTATTGCTATCTGTGTATTTCTCACTTTGTCGTTACTGTTATTGGCATTTTTTTCACCTAGTTGGTACTGTAATACGTATATTTGGTGAGGATGAGATAAATGCACAAATGGTGTTTCCATGCCATTTGATTTGATATCTTGAGTACATTTCTCACCCTATGAAAGTTATGGATTTACTATCGTGGTGTGTTGGTCATCGCTTTAAGGAATGGATTGGCTGTGATATTGAGAAATATTGACCGTGATTTCTTCTGGTAGTCATTGACTGCTTCGCATATTTGTTCTTGTACTTTTTTATGTTATGTTCTAGTATTGTTTATATTGCAATTCTACCGCACATGTTATATTAGTTAATATCTTTGAACTAAAAAACCTTGTCACTACTTCACCGAGGTTAGACAAAATACTTACTGGGTACATGGGGTCGGTTGTACTCATACTACACTTCTGCACCTGGATGACATGAGCTGGCAGTGAAGACGTACTTGCCTTCTGGATGAAGCTAGCACTTGTTCATGGGTAATTTTAGAGTTGAATTCTATTTATGTACATTCCAAAAAGAAGTTGTATTTATTTCATATAAGTGTTTGCAAAATCCAGTCTTAGTAGTTCATGACTTGTACGACCAGTCCTTGGGTTGTTGTATAAAATTTCAATTATCTCATCATTTTTTTCTCATTAATCTCATTTGGATTATGTTGACTTTTAGTTGACGTACATAGCGGGTTGGGTTAGGTGCCATCACGACTAATGGATTTTGGGTCGTGACAGGTATTAGTTTTCTTTAAATTTAATTAGTGAAATATGCATTTTTAATTTGAATATTTTTCTTATCTTTTATATGTAACATTAAAAAAGAAAAAAAATTAAATTTTGGATATTTGTTTCTATACTAGTCATATAATATTTAAGTATTAAATATAATTATAAATGTATAACAATCATTCTCTATAAAAGCCCAGGAAAAGTCAAAATGAATTAAGCTGTTATAAAGAATTTTAATTGTATTGTTGATGATTTTGATATAATAATACCATATACCATTTCTTGGCGTTGTTACTGAATTTATAAAGCAGTGCACAAATGTAAGAAATAAGAATACCCTCATTTAGAAGGATAACATATACCAACTTCTAGGCTAATACGGCAAAATATACATGTATAATAATGATATAATGGAGGGATAAGATTACTGTAACGACCCGACCGGTGTTTTGAGTTCTAGCGCGTCGTTCAACAGTTTGAGGCCTTGAGTAGCTTCACTTCAGGTATCCTAATTTCGGAAGCTTTAAGTTGGAAGAATTAACTAATGTTTGACTTTTGAGTAAATGACCTCAGAATCAGGATTTGAAGGTTCCAAAAGGTTTGTAAGATAAATTCAAACTTGGGTGTTTGTTCGGGTTGAGTATCGAGTGGTTCAGGGGCATTTCAGCGCCTATTATGGGAAATTGGCATTTTGAAATTTTAAGAATTTCTTAAGTTTGATTTGAAGTGGACTTTGGTGTTATCGATGTCTGTTTGAGGTTTCGAGCCTTGGAATACGTTGGTAATGTGATTTATGATTTGTGCGTAACGTTTGGCGTCATTATAGAATGTTTAAGTGTAATTCAGACACTTTCAACAAAGTTTAAAAGTGGGAACCTTATAGAAAGGTTTCGATTGCCGATTCATAGTTTTGATGTTGCTCGACGTGATTTGAGGTTTCGACTAAGTCCATATCGTGTTTTAGGACTTGTTGGTATGGCTGGATGGGGTCCCGCGGGCCTCGGATGCGAATCGGATTGGAAATGGATCGAGTTTGGTCTTGGGAAATTGCTGAAGTGCACAAGGTCTGGTGCGATCGCACCTATGAATGATTTGGTCGCAGGTGCGAGACCGCATAGGCGTGTTTGGCATTGCTGGTGCGGAGTTGTGCTGGGTAGAAGGGCTGCACAGGTGCGAGGGGGCGTGAGTTCGTCATTTCAGCAGAAGCGGAGCCGAGGTCGCAGGTGCGACTACGCAGAAGCGGAGTCTAGTCCACAGAAGCGAAGGCAGGAAGGCTGAAGGGAACCGCATAAGCGGAATGTTTGGCCGCACCTACGGAATCGCAGAAGCGGTCAAGTGATCACAGTTGCGATGATCGCTGGGCAGAGTATATAGGCTAGCCAAAACGGGATTTGCTCATTTCATCTCATTTTTCTCTCTTGGAGCCGACTTTGGAGAGATTTTGGAGAGCTATTTCATCAACCTCTTGGGGATAAGTATTTCTAAACCATTTTTGATTATTCAAGAACACATATGAGATTTTAACATGGAAATTTGTAGAAATTGAGGGATTTTGAAAGAAACATAGAAATTGGTATTTTGGATTTTGACCATAAAATTGGTCGTGAAATTAGGAATTAATTGTATATTTAAGTTCGTGGTGTTATGGGTAATAATTATCTTCGAAGATTTTCGGAATTAGGGCACGTGGGCCTGAAAGTTGACTTTATTGACTTTTCTAGGGGAGTTGGAAATTGTTATGAATTGATTTATTACGAGTATTAGAGTATATTTTTCTTGGCTTGCACAATGTTTGACTAGTTTTGGAGCAACGATCATCGGTGTGAGGTGTTAGAGTGGCGTGGGAGCCGGTTATGGAACTTTGGAGCGAGATAAGTCTCCTATCTAACTTTGTGTGTGGGAAACTACCCCTATGTGTTGTAAATGTTATGTGCTATTAGTTGTTTGTGCTACGTACACACGACGTGACGAGAGTCCGTACGTAGCTAAAGCATGTTTATGTTCGGGTATTCTTGGGACTTTATCATGCAATATTTGAAATATTTGAACTCCTTTTCCTGGCTTAATTAATTGAGATTATAATTGAACTTGATTTAGAAGTATATACACATATATTAGGCTGAGCCTGTTGTTGGCATGTTATTGAGAAACGGTAAGGGTTATACTCACCTTGTGTTCAGATACATAAGCTCGTGTCTCGTAATTCGATAATCCCTTTCCTTTTTTGTGGAACGGGCCGAATGCCTCGGCGGGATTATGTACCAAACTCTCATGGGAGCAGGTCGTTCGCCTCGACAGTATAATAGATGCATTTATGGTTCGTGCCGCTCGACCTTCGGCAGTATCATATTCTTTCTTAGACCTGGCCGTACTACCTCGGCATAATCGTGCGTCATATCGCTAGTAGTCCGAATATTCACGAGAGTTTTCTTCCACTGATGCCTTGCATTTTATATGATAGTTCTTATCCGATTGTTGTAAGCACTTGATACTTTCGAGTTGTTGAGATAGAATACGGGATTGAGAAAATTGATATTGTTAAAATATATTTTGGATGATTGTGTTAGTTAAAGATTTACCTCACTACTATTGTGTACTCTTATCTGTTTATGATTTACCATATTTATTATTGGACCACTAGTCAGTATCGATGTCAACCCCTCATCACTACTTCTCCGGGGTTAGGCTGGATACTTACTGGGTACGCATTGATTTTTGTACTCATCTGACAGGTTCATTTGCTGATCATTTTGGCACGTAGGCGCAACTGTTGAGGAGACTTCATGTGAGCTGCATTCTAGGATACGCATCGCAGACCGCAGAGTCTCCATCGTACTATTTATTTTATCCTGTCTTATCTACATTCTGGACAGAGGTTGTATTATTATTGTTCTCCTTAGTAAATGCTCATGCACATGTGACACCAGATTTTGGGGATACTCTAGTGATTGTTATGGTCCGTCTTAATATTGTCATCTTTTATATTATATCTTACTAATATTTTAAGTGTTAATGATTTTTTAATGTATCGAATCCTTACTTAATAGGGCTAATGATTTTACAAATAATAAAATGAATAATTAAGTTGATAGTTCACGATTCGCTTGCCTAACGACGACGTTGGGCGCCATCATAACCTATGTGTATTTTGGGTCGTGATATCTTGGTATTAGAGCGTTAGGTTCATTTGGGTCTCACGAGTCATGAGAAGTCTAGTAAAGTCTTGCAAATCGGTACGGAAACGTCTGTACTTATCTTCGAGTGGCTACAGGGCTATTAGGGGCACTTCCCTTCTTGATTCCTTATCGTGCGATTTGATTCTGTTGAGGCTTATGCCTTTATTTCCTTCCTACTCAATCTTATGCGACGTGAAGCACTTGTTATCAATTGGTCATCGAGGAGTTGTAGTGATACCGCAGACATGGTGCAATATGCTTTTTCCCTACGTATTCGGGCAAGCTATTATCGTCTCCTTGTGAAAGTATGTTCTGTCGTTTCAGCTCAGTATCTGTATTTCCTATGACTTTGAGGCTATGCACAGGTTACTATGATGTTTGTGCATTGTTATAGCACAACGTTGGTGTAATGGTAGAGTGCTTGTCTATGTGTCGAGGCAGTGAGTGACTTGAAAGGAGAATCTCTCAGTACGTGGATTAGAGGTTCGACATTTAAATTCCAGCGGAGGAAAGGCAATCGGACTATGGATGTTCTGGCCTTGGTTGATGGAGTATCGAGATTCAATATTTTCGAGCGTGGTGGAATCCTCATTTTTGATGTGGTGTTGTTGTCCTTGTTTGAATGCATTAAGGTTCGTCGGTGTTATGGTCTTCTTCAATTTGCCTTCGGGGCAGAGTGTTTTGAAATGGTACTTGAGAAGCGGTTGTCAGAGATAACGGTGTGTAGCGATTTTGGAATCGAATTGGTGTTTCTAATGTTGATGGCTTGAGAAATATGATCTTCTAGGAGGTTTAGAGTTGGTAGCAATTTATTAGTTAAGGTGCTACGAATATGGATTTTATTCGAGGCAAAATTTGGGCAGCGAAGGATGAGGAAGGACATGTCGGGAGGTATCTCGCGGTGGTTGAATTACTAGCAGGTCAAATATGAAGAGCAGAGGTCGAGAAGTTGCTTAAGGGAGGTGGTTTAACCGAAGTGGGAGTGGCAGAGTAGCATATGGATTTTGTGGTAGGAAATCCACTTGCCTTGAGGAAACTTTAGAGCGATTTGTGAATCATGGTGGAAAATGAGTAAGCCTATGCATTTCATTTGGGATGATGGCTACTGGATATAGGAAGCTTGATTAAGGGGAGTTTGCTGGAAATGAAGAGGTGTGAAACGTGACTTCGAGTTTGGGTAGGTCAACAGATGCGTGAGTTTGATGAAGCTTCTACTAAGAATTCTACTTGCTACCCGGTAAGAGGTCAGATATGTGATTGTGATTGATGATTTAGAATGTTCATGAAATGTTTAACAAAATATTTCGAGAAATTTGGCGGGTTAAGGTGCGAGATCATGGTAATTGAGAAGGAGGAATCTTTGTGGGTTCTAGATTTATGTAATTATAGCTTAAGGCTAAGTGGGGGAGCCCACCGTCTATGATTGGATCGCGTGGTTGTCTACTTATGTGGTTTCTGGTTATCGGTGCATTGGTGGATTATATATGACTAAGAAAAGAAAACATCAGGGGTAATTAGAGCAAAGACCTTGATGAATGTGTGCTATATTTCGCCTAATCGATTCATGTGCGGGTTTTGGGAAGACTCAGAGTTTATGCTTCTTGTGGATGTGGTGTATATGGAAACGAATTCATCCGATAGCTTCTTTGGGAGTGATCATGTGATAGCAACGCGTTAGGGTTTGATTATATTTGGGACCAGGCCATAATGAGTGTCTCTCAACAACTGTCCTAATGGGTTCAAGAATTTATAGTACAGTGCCTAAGGATTTCAGGTCCGTTGTGTGGTTAAGGATCGAGTTTATGAAAGAGACTTGGAGTGTTCTATGTAATCATCGGGTATGCGGTGCAGTATTGGAGGAAAGGAAGAAATAGCTTCGGATTCATGGAAGGTCTTGCAGAATGGGTGTACCAGTTGGAGATGCTATTGTACGCTTGAGGAGGGTATGAGATGGTTCATGGGTATTGAGACAATGTGGTCTCGCGATTCAGGTCACTCGAGATGAGTGCTAATTTAGTTCGTTATGTTTTTGAATGGAGCTATTATTATTTCTAAGGTAAGACGATAGTAAATTGGAAGAAGTGGGTTCGGTCAGTAATGGTTGAATCAGCATGATTGTGGCAATGATCAATTCCTTCGGCGCGTAAAGTTATACATGTGGTTTGTGGTTGTACGTGCGGGCTTGACAGCCACCATAACTTGATTGATTTGGGACATATTTGATTCAAATAGCCTTGTTGTGCAAATAGATTCCTGAAGAGTCATGGCAGTTTAGATCACGACTTGAGATTTGTATTTTCTGTGGTTTGGGAATTCAGTTGCAGGTTGCATTGGTTCTTCTGAAATAAGCTAAGTGAAAGGTCTATAGCCAATGAAGTGTTTATTCTACTAGTAGTTTATCGGGTTATGATGAATTCTTGTACTCTCGTGTAGCGGCATGATAGGTACAGTGAGCGGCCTGGGAATTAGGAGTTGAGGATCAAGGTTGCGATTCGGTGTTGGAAAGAATGTCACGAGCTCGGATGAGCAGGAAAGAATTCAGATGTTCAGAGTCAGCTGGTAGTTTTCTTTAATGTCGCCTGAGAAAGGTGTCCTGGGTGAGAGGCATCGTCTATTGATTTGCGGACTCTTGGTTGTCTTTACAGAATTACTACGGTTGATGGTGTGGAGGTGCAAACTATGCTACCTGGTGCGGAAGGTCGTGGGAGAGTATCCCATGGGGAAATTTGTGTAAGTGTGACATGTTAGTCACTTGATTGTAAGGATTGAAACCGAGTATGGAGATTTTCGGTACTATCATTAATGTGAGAGTTTATGCCTGGAAGGTGCTCTATTCCTTGGGATGTGAACTGTGGGAGTTTGTTCCGGATTGGGATGGCTGCTCGTATGTGTCATGAATAGTGCCATTGTGGATCCTTGAAATGTTGTTGGCCCAGTATGGTATGACCAGAATCGGCTTGAGGTCCATTAGTGGGTCTAATGTGAGTGTGTGCTCTATTCCATGTAATACTCTATTCAGGCATTAGATGTTATTTCCGTTGTCATCTATTCCATGTAATACTCTATTGTGCCATGTGGGTTGTGAGACGGCTTGATTATTCGCACATGGGTTGTGGTCTAGTGTAGCTTGTGGTATTATGTGAACAGGATGGCTCTCGAGATGCAGGTCATTTATTGCACCATATACGTGCTTGGGTTTTGTAGCGTATGCCGCTATCCGTCTCCCCATGGTTGTTTTTTTGCGCTTCGCGTGCTTGTGGTCACTATTCGGATATTTCGTAGTTATGAGCATTATGGCTTGATGGATATTTCCTTATTTATTGTTATGCGTGGATTGGGTGGCACGCCGCCACGGGTATGTTGTTTGGATCGGGTTGCACGCCGCAATAGTATCATGTGTGGATCGGGTTGCACACCACAACAATGATATGTTGAGTACAGTTCCCTATATCTATTCTTGTGTATTTTGTTCCTCATTCTCTGAGGAAGGGTCATAGCATATGTTCGACCGTTTTATTTGTTACGCGTGCTAGGTAGTTCTTTTCCAGAGTTCGCTCTTCCTTTAGTGTCATATTCAAGTTGTGGCTTATCAGCGCATTGATGGCGTCATATAAAATCTTGGTCAATGTTTGAGGTGGCTTATTGCCTAAGCAGTTTGTACTGGATGAGACAAGATTATTGGACCTGAAATCAGTGGAATCTGATTTATATACTGTATATTAAAGAGCAAATATCGTTATTCAGTTCAGGATGAGGTAATGGTCCTTGTCAGGAGGAGAGACTCCATGATTTGTTGATTCGGTAGGTGGTTATGAGTTTCTACACATCTCTTTCATCGTGGCAGTATTGCGAGAGTTGGAACATGGCTTATATGTTATGAGATGTATTGCAGGCACCAGGTTCGTGAAATTGCAGCTATTGTGGTCGGAGGATGTTATTATGGTGAAACGACTTATGTGGTAATGGTGTGATTTTAGCGGAGGAGGGTGGTCATGCTGGGTACAGTGTTTGGTGATTGATGTGGTGTTCGTGTGTTAGAATCGGGTATCGTGGAAAATTCCGGATGTTTGAATTTGGTTCTAAAAGCTTGTTAGCTAAGGTTATAGGGAGGATCTTCAGTCTAGCTTGAGCTAATGTGCTCAAATGGGTTGTGGTGGCACGAGTAGGTGCACGAGGTATTAAGCAGTGATTTTGGACAACTCCGTAGCAGTCATTAGCATATTCGAGGACGAACGTATGTTTAAGTAGGGGAGAATGCAACGATCCGACCTGTCGTTTTGAGCTCAAGCGTCATTCAGTGGTTTGAGGCCTTGAGTAGCTTCACTTAGGGTATTATGACTTGTACGTATAGTCGGAATTGAATTTCGAGAAGTTCGGAGTTGACTTGGAAAGAAAATTCTAATTTCGGTAGCTTGAAGTTGGAATAATTGACTAAAGTTTGAATTTTGAGTAAACAACCTCGGAATCAGGAGTTGAAGATTCCAATAGGTTCGTATGATGATTTCGGACTTGGGCGTGTGTTCGGGTTGAGTATCGGGTGGTCCGGGAGCATTTCTGCTCTAATTATGGGAAGTTGGCATTTTGAAAGTTTTAGCATTTCTTAAGTTTGATTTAAAGTGGACTTTGGTGTTATCGATGTCCGTTTGAGGTTCCGAGGCTTGGAATATGTAAATATTGTGATTTATGACTTGTGCGTAAAGTTTGGCGTCATTCCGGAATGTTTAAGTGTAATTCGGACGCGTTCGGCAAAGTTTAAAAGTGGGAATCTTATAGAAAGGTTTCGATTGTCGATTCATAGTTTAGATGTTGTTTGACATAATTTGAGGCTTTGACTAAGTTCGTATCGTGTTTAAAGACTTGTTGGTATGGCTGAAGGGTTCCTGGGGGCCTCAGGTGCGAATCGTATTGGAAATGGATCGAGTTTGGACTTGGGAAACTGTTGAAGTGCACCAGGTTTGGTGTGATCGCACCTACGAAGGATTTGGTCGCAGGTGCGAGATCACAGGGGCGTGTTTGGCATAGCAGATGCGGAGTTATGTTGGGCAGAGGGGATGCGCAAGTGCAAGGTTTTGGCTGCATATGTGAGATCGCAGATGCGGGAAAGAGATGTGCAGGTGCCGGGGGGGCATGAGGTCATCATTTTCGCAGAAGCGGAGCCCAAGTCGCAGGTGCAACTCCATAGAAGCGGAGTCTGGACCATAGAAGAGAAGGAATGAGGGATGAAGGGAACCGCAAAAGCGAAATTTTTGGCCGCACTTGCAGAACCGCATAAGTGGCCAAGTGACCGCAGATGCGATGATTGCTAAGCAGAATATATATGCTAGCCAAAACGTGATTTGCTCATTTTATCTCATTTTTCTCTCTTGAAGCCGACTTTGGGGTGATTTTGGAGAGCTATTTCATCCACCTCTTGGGGGTAAGTCTTTCTAAACCACTTTTGATTATATTACATAAACACATGAGATTTTAACATGGAAATTTGTAGAAATAGGGGTTTTTTGGATTTTGACAAAACTCTAGAAATTGGGTTTTTTGGATTTTGACAACCAAATTGTTCATGGAATTAGGAATAATGTGTATATTTGAGCTCAGGGTATAATGGGTAATGATTATCTTTAAAAAGTTTCAGAATCCGGGCATGTGAGATCGAGAGTTGACTTTATTGACTTTTCGAACAGAGTTGGGAATTATTATGAATTGATTTATTATGAGTATTAGAGTATATTTTTATTGGTTTGCACATTGTTTGACTAGTTTTGGAGCGACGAGCATCGATTTAAGGTGTTAGAGTGGTGTGGGAGCCGGTTCTAGAACTTCGGAGCGAGGTAAGTCTCCTATCTAACTTTGTGAGGGGGAAACTGCCCCTAGGTGATGTAAATGTTATGTGCTATTCGTTATGGGTGCTACATATGTACGAGGTGACGAGAGTCTGTACGTAGCTAAAGTATGTTTATGTTCGGGTAGACTTAGAACTTTATCATGTAATATTTGAAATATTTGAACTCAATCTGCTGGCTTAATTAATTGAGATTATAATTAAGCTTTATTTAGAATACACATATATTAGGCCGAGCCTTAGTATCTTAAGTTGTTGGCATGTTGTTTGAGAAACTATAACAACCCGATCGGTCGTTTAGAGCATTGCACTTCACTCTATAGTTTACGGGCATGAGTAGCTCTATATGACATATTATGACTTATGTGAATCGTCGGTTTTGTTTTTTAGGTTATTCAGAATCGATTTGGAAGAATGAATTTTATTATTGAAGCTTTAAGTTGGAAGAGTTGATCAAGTTTGACTTTTTGTGAATTTGAACTCAGAACAGAGTTTTGATCGTTCTGTTAGGTCCGGATGGTGATTTTGGACTTGGGCGTATGTTCAGATTTACATTTGGATATTTCTAGAAGGTTTCGGCACAAATTGGCAAAAATTAGAAATTTGAAGGTTTGAAAAGTTCAAAAGTTTGTCCGAGAGTTGACTTGGAGATTATCAGATTCAGATTGTGGTTCCGGGAATTGGAATAGCTTCGTTATGTCATTTGGGATTTGTGTGCAATATTTGGGTTCATTCCGGGTTGATTTGATATGTTTTGGCACGAGTTTTGGAAGTTGAAAAGTTCAAAGTTCATTATATTAGATTTGAGGTGTGATTCATCGTTTTAATGTTGTTATGCATGATTTGAGGCCTCGAGTATGTCCGTATTATGCTACGGGACTTGTTGGTATGTTCGGACGTGGTCCCGAGGGGCTCGGGTGAGTTTCAGATGAGGTTCGGATTGGTTTGGATCATTTTTGGCTAAAGTTGTTGGTGGCAGATCTGGTGTGATCACACCTACAGTTGTTTTTCGCAGGTACGATGGTCACAACAGTGATAGAGGAGTTGCAAAAGTGAGGTGTGAACTGGTTAGGAAGACCGTAGAAGCGGAAGCAATGGCACATCTGCGCGTCCGTAGAAGCGTAAGACTAGCCACAAAAGTGGCGTGTAGCGCAGAAGCGGGAGTTGGTTGGCGCACCTGCGCATGCGCAGAGGCGGAAAATACCCGTAGGTGCGGAAGGACCGGTCATCATGGTGCTTCGCATAGGCGAGGTTTTATCCACCGAAGCGCAGGTCGCAGATGTGACATTTTGACCGCACATAGGGGAAACCGCTGGGCATAAGCTATAAAATAGATGTTTTGGTTCTTTTATCATATTTTGAGATGTGGGACTCGTATTGAGGCAACTTTTGATGAAATGTTCAACAAAAGGATTGGGGTAAGTGTTCTATACTTGGTTTTGCTTATATTCCACGAATCTATATTCGTTTTTGGTAATTGGTTTGTGAATTTAAAGAGAAAATTTGGGGTTTTTTCCTAAAGTTTCATAATGTGAATTTTTGAGTTTTGAACATCGATTTGTAGTCAGATTTGAGTGAAATTAGTATGGTTGGACTCGTAATTGAATGAATTATCGGATTTTGTATGTTTTATCGATTTGGAGTCAGATTTTGGCCGATTTTAGGCTTTAGATTAAGGATTCGACCTTTACCATTTGGAATTGTTTCAAGCCGCTCAGAGGTCGGTACACACGGGATGACATTCTTGGAGTATCGTTTGGATTGCTCGGTATTGGATTTGTCTTGTTCGAGGTAAGTAACACATGTTAACATATAGGCATAGAGATGTATTTTCTTCATGCCATTTTGAAAATGAAGTATTACCGGTTGAAAGCTTATTTTTGGGCAAATTACAAATTTTCAAACTTATTCACATTTTGTCATATTCGGTAAAAGATTTGGGTTTGCACTCATTTACTTGAAAATGGATCTATTTTCTGGAACGGTGAACGAGCTGAGCATTTTATCTTTGAGTTTCCTTTTTTATTACTTTAATTATGTTGTTATGAACTATTGTTGGCTATAGGTGTTGGACCCGACCTTTGTTCCTACTCGTCACTACTTTCAACCTAATGTTAGGTTTGTTACTTATTGAGTTCATGGGGTCGGTTGTACTCATACCACACTTGTGCACCTTGCGTGCAGATGTTGGTTGTTGATGTTGTTGTGATCGACGGGAGCTGGAATTGAAGACGTACTTGCGTTCTGATTGTAGCGTCCACTTGTTCATGGTAGACTTAGATTTATAAAAATCCGTTTATGTACATTTCGAATAGATGATGTATTTATTTCATACCAACTTTGTAAATTCTAATCTTAGAAGCTCATGATTTGTACTACCAGTCCTTGGGGAATGTATAAGATTCAGACATATTCTTTTAATTAATTGTCTTATTAAATTTTATTGAAATTGGATAGTTGTTAATTGGCTTAACTAGCGGGTTAGGTTAGGTACCATCATGACTAGTTAGATTTTGGGTCGTGACAAGTTGGTATCAAAGCACTAGGTTCATAGGTTCTACAAGTCATGAGCAAGTGTCTAGTACAGTCTTGCGGATCTGTATGATGACGTCCATACCAATCTTCGAGAGGCTACAAGGCATTTAGGATAAACTTTCTATATTTCTTTCCTTATTGTGCAACATTGATTCAACTTGAAGCGTAACTCTTTGAATTCCTTCCACGCATTCATATGCGCATGTGAGTGCTCGGTATCAGCTGTACATCGATGGCTTGTGATTCCATGAATGATGTGCGAGATGTGATTTCTGTGTGCTGATGATGGGCCAGTCTGGAGGACTTGAGGATAGGTTTTGACTGTAGCTTGAGCATGGGAATTTTGGTTGTGTGAGCACGTGCTTTTGGACTTATATGTTTGGTAGTATCTCTATGAGTGGAATATGTGGCTCGATGAGTGTTGGGATGGCTATATGATGGGTATAATATGACTGCAGGAGGTGTTCAGATGGATTGAATATGATGAGAAGAGTTTGCTTGAGATGTAAAAAGGACTATTGGGTGCTTGATTTCTATCGTGATTTGACGTATAGTCTCGAGTTATGAGTTTGTTGAAAGATCTTTCATGTTGTTTAGTTGTGGAACTAGTTAGATTCTCATATCTTGTTGATGAGTTCAGACTCAGGAAGATTAAATGATTGTGTAGTAGTTGTGGCTGTGAAAGTGGATAAAGAGATGTCAGTTTAAGGCTAATCATGTGAGTTATAACCTGCGAAGAAATCTACGGATGTGTGATTTTTATGATGTTATTTGGAGGCTTTCTTTTCTACCAGTGGGTTATATTTGTGTGATCTGAGTTCAGATCGGTTGTAATAGTTGACCTGACCGTCACGAGGATGAATGCGAAGTTTGCAGAAGATTTGAGATATTAGAGGCTTTCTGTTACATGAGCTTATGAAGGATTGAGTGGAATTTCGGTGCGGGATCATGTCTGTAATAGAGTAGGGGTATTATAAGTTATCGAGTGTTTTATGATATTGTTTTGAGCCAAGTGGAGGAGTCTGCTACCGACAAGTTGATTGCACAGTTATGCGTTGTATTGGTTTCAGTTTGAGGTATACTTGTGAATTAGTTATGACTTGCTGAGGTTGAGATTGAGGATGACTAGAGTAAACGAATTTCTAGATACGGGTTATGTTGCAATTCATGAGTATATGAAAATTATGGAATGTTTGAGTTTCTATGTGTGAAGGATGTAGTGTGCATGGAGTATGGGTTAACTCGGTTGTTTAGAGGTGTGGGTTACCTCTATGGTTGTTGTCGTGTTAATGTGGCAAAGGTCATTTGGCCCGTTTGGGTGGCTCAATTGAGAATTGGGCAGAATGAATGACTCTCGAGAAAGTTCTAACGGATTCGAGATTTTTATGTAGCAATTGTGAATTTTTCCGGATTTGTATATGGCTAGGATATGAGATTTTGCATTGGATGGTGTCGAAACTTGTGTAATTTCTATATTATTATGGATTCTACATTTCAGCATTAGGAAGGTAAAGGAAAATGGCTTTATATTCACAGAAAGTCTCTTCAGAGTGGGTGTCTCGGTTGTGGTACTTTGGGTTGTTTAAGAGGGAATAAAACGACTTACGGGCCTTAGGGAGTGTGATTTAATTCTAGGATCTCGTGTGGTGAGTTTTGGTTAAAGATCGTGGTGTTCTGGCAAGGAGAAGTGTCACCTTGAGGGTAATTTGGAAGGAACTCGGAGAAATAGGACAATTTGGTAGTAGGTTAGATTAGCACGGTAATGGGTATGATCAGTTCTTTGAGTAATTACGATGTGGTGAGTCTGTACAGGATTTTCGTGCCAATGCTCTTGGGTTTTGGTGACCTGCGTGGCTTGGTGTAGTTAGAGAGATTCAGTTATGATGGTTTGGTTATATGCAAATGGATTCCAAAGAGTTCTCAATGAGTTCTATCAAAGTTCGAGGTGGATATTTCATATTGGCGTGAGCAACATATTGCATATTGTGATTTTTTCTTGGATGAGATCAAATGGAAAGTTCCTGGCTAATTGAGTATGTAGTTTGCTTGTGACTCAGAGTTGATTATGAGATTTGCATGTGCAAGGTCACGGGTCAGTTTTGAATGGGATGATATAAATTCTTAGGAAGCATGGATAATTTTCGATATTTAGATGAATGCTATTACTACATGGTATTGTCTGAGGAGGATGCGCATTTCAGAAGGCACATCGTGTTTTGACTTACGGATGCTTCATTGGTATTGCGGTGCTTGCCTAATTGATCGACTGCTAATATTCAGATTTTGCTATGTGGCATTAAATAATCGTAGAAGTATTCCTCATGGGATGACCGTGTATGAGATATGTGTTAGACATTCAGGTGGTGGATTTGGGACCAGATATGGTGATTCGTGTATTCAATGAATTTGGAGGCAGGTAATTCTCAGAAGTAAATTATTTCATGGTTGTGGACTATGAAGATGTGGCTAAAGCTAGTCAGATGACAATATGTATTATGATTAAGTCATTGTGGACTTTCAGAGGGTTATTTGTCTATTTGTGGGTGACCAAAGTTGATTTGGGGTCCATTAGTAGGCCCAATGAGGATGTGTATTCTAACCCGGGTCGAATTGGTTGATTCCGCACTACTGTTGTTGAGGGATGTGCCATTCGTTTAGAGTTAAACTTATTCGTGTTCTGTGATGCTCTATGAGTTACCCTTCTATGCTACAGGGGGTTATGATTCATTGGTTATATGCACACATGGTGCAGTTATATTAGGTCCTTATAGTAGAATTTGAGCGAGATAGGTATTTGGGTGTTGCATGATTGATTGCGCATTGGTTATGTTCTTACGGGTTTGTGTGGCATTGTGTCATTTGCTTATCTGTGGTTATGGTCATGCACCTTGGGTACTTGATGTCGAATTGCGCGTGTTTATTGATTTTGAGCAGGGTGGCTTGAGGTATTTCATATGGACCAGTGATTGGATGGGGTCACGTATTGCAACTGGGGTATGTTGGGATATGATCCTTTGTGATTGATTCGTGTGTTTTGGTTCTACGGTGTGTGGTGGGTTTGTAGCATTTCGTGGTGGTGGTACTTATTGAGCTTGTGGGACAGTTCCCTCGTTTGAGTCATTTTCCATGATAGAGTACATTTGAATTTTTGTGTATTGGTGCACTGATTGCACAGTTTGTGGTTCATGTCAGCAGAGTAGCTGGTACTTGATAAGAGGAGGTCGTCAGATCTAGAATTGGTGCTATCGGATTTGAATGCGGTATATTTGAAGGGATAATATCACTGATTGGCTTAGAAGTATGCTATAGTTATTGTCGAAAAAGATGGAGTTCCATGATTTGTTGACCTGATAAGTGGTTACGAGTTTCTGCTTGTTTCTTTCATCATCGGCAATGTACGAAGGTTTTAGAATGAGGTTTTGTTTGATATGAGATTTTTTACCAGTATCAGGTTCGTCTCGAGCAGTATTGTGGTCGAAAATTATTATTATGGGTATTTAAGTTATGTGGAATATCATGTGCTTGTGTCTTAGGTTACGGTTAAGGATCGATGCAGTTTATTCAGACTTATACATTGTATAGATGCGAGATTTGGGTCTTATAAGAAATTTTGGATGTTGGAAATTAGGTTCTAAGGTTTATTGACTAAGGTTGAATTAAGGATCTTCAGTATGTTATGTTGTCAGGCCTATATGGAATAGGGTGACGTAGGATCACCCCTGTGTACGTGCATGGTAAGATTACATGGCTATTTGATGGCTTTGGAACAACTCTAGGCACGTTCGAGGATGAACATATGTTTAAGTGGGGGAGGATGTAATGACCCGACTGGTCGTTTAGAGCATTGCACTTCGCTCGGTAGTTAAAGGGCATGAGTAGCTCCATATGATATATTATGACTTAATAAAAATTGTCGGTTTTGGTTTTCAGGTTATTCAGAATCGATTTGGAAGAATGAATTTCATTGTTAAAGCTTTTAGTTGGAAGAATTGACCAAGTTTGATCGTTTGTGAATTTGACCCTGAAACAGAGTATTTATGGTTACGTTTGGTCCGGATGGGGAATTTGGACTCAGGCGTATGCCCGGATTTACATTTGGATATTTCTAGAAGGTTTCGGCACAACTTGGCAAAAATTTAAAATTTGATGGTTTGGAAAGTTCATAAGTTTGACTAAGAGTTAACTTGGAGGTAATCAGATTCGGATTGTGGTTCCGGGAATTGGAATAGCTTCGTTATGTCATTGGGACTTGTGTGCAATAGTTGGGTTCATTCCAGATTGATTTGATATGTTTTTGCGCGAGTTTTGGAAGTTGAAAAGTTCAAAGTTCATTAAGTTAGATATGAGGTGCGATTCTTCGTTTCGATGTTCATATGCGTGATGTGAGGCCTCGAGTAGGTTCTTATTATGTTATGGGACTTGTTGGTATGTTCGGACGTGGTCCCAAGGGGCTTGGGTGAGTTTCAGACGGAGTTCGGATTGATTTGGATCATTTTTGGCTAAAGTTGCTGGTAGCAAATCTGGTGTGATCGCACCTGCGGATGGTTTGCGCTGCTGCAATGGTCGCAAAAGCGACAGAGGAGTCGCAAACACGAGGTGTGAACTGGTGAAGAAGACCGCAAAAGCGGAAGCAAGGGCGCATCTGCACGTCTGCATAAGCGTAAGACTAGCCGCAGAAGCAGCGTGTAGCGCAGAAGCGGGAGTTGGTTGGCGCACCTGCGCGTGCGCAGAGGCAGAAAATACCCGTAGGTGCGGAAGGGCCGGTCTTCATGGGGCTTCGCTGAGGCGAGTTTTTATCCGTAGAAGCGGTGGTTGCAAATGCAAGATTTTGACCGCATATGCAGAAACCACTAGGTGGAAGATATAAAATCGAGCTTTTGGTTCTTTTATCATATTTTTAGATGTGGGACTCGGATTCAGGCAAAGGTTGAAGATATTTTCATCACAAGGATTGGGCAAGTGTTCTACACTTGGTTTTGATTATATTCCACGAATTTATATTCATTTTTGGTAATTGGTTTGTGAATTTAAAGAGAAAATTTGGGGGTTTTGCATAAAGTTTCATAATGTCAAATTCTGAGTTTTGAACATCGATTTGGAGTCAGATTTGGGTGAAACTAGTATGGTGGTCTCGAAATTGAATGGATTTTCGGATTTTGTAAGATTTATTGGATTCTGAGGTGCGGGCCCGAATTTTGACTTTTTGGCCAATTTTGTGCTTTTGATTAAGGTTTTGACCTTTACCATTTGGAATTGTTTCCTTTGGATTTATTTGATGTATTTGAGTTGCTTTTGGCTAGTTTCGAGCCGTTCAGAGGTTGGTACGCGCGAGATGGAATTCTTGAAGCATCGTTTGGCTTGCTCGGTATTGGATTTGGCTTGTGCTGAGGGTATGAAACCCTGAATTACGTGTCTCGGTATTGGATTTGGCTTGTGCTGAGGGTATGAAACCCTGAATTACGTGTTATGTGTTTGGTGTTGAGGTGAAACACATGCTAGGTTACGGGCGTGTGGGCGTGCACCGTGTGAATTGTGACTCTGCTATTTATGTGGTACTGTGTAGTGTATGTGGTGTTGTGTAGTTATGAAATCTCTACGTATTAGATTTATTGAGCTGTGATCCATGTTAGAAACCATATCTAGGCTACATTCTTATTCAGTTGGGACCCACTGAGGTCATTACTGCTGTTGAGCTATTTGCTTACATTGCAATTTCATACTCAGTCATGTTAATTCAGTTCATATCATATCTCAATCTCTGTTGCTATATATTGACACATCATATCATCATTTTTGGGCTAGTTTCATGGCATTGTGAGCCTAAAAGTCCGGGGAGATTGATGACTGACTGAGGCCGAGGGCCTGATTATGAGAATACTGATATTTCAGCACGTGAGTTGTCCGTGCGGATCCAAATATTGATACTATGGCACGTGAGTTATCCGTGCAACACATGAGTTGTCCGTGCAGATTATAGTGTTTGGGATGAAGGAGCTTCCTTGGGCATGGATCTTGCCCGAAACATTTATATTTGGGGATGGATCTTCCCCAGGATGCATTGGCCTTAACAGTACTGAGTGACTGTTAGTTGCTATCTATATATTCGGGATGGATCTTCCATGGGCTGGATTGGCCATATACAGTACTGAGTGACAGAGCGTGTTGAGTGATTGAGTATGATGAGCGGAAAGTGTGAGACAGTGAGATTGAGTACTCTGAGAGTGTGAGTACATGAGTTCATCTCTGAGATACATTGCATTTGACATGCACACTTGGCATACAGGCATAGAGATGTATTTTCCTCATGCTTTGCATTATCACGTCATTCATGAGTTCTCACGCATATTGACATATAGGCATAGAGATGTATTTTCCTCATGCCAATTTGAAAATGAAGCATTTACCCGTTGAAAGCTTTTTTTTGGGAAAAATTACAGTTTTTCAAACTTATTCACATTTTGTCATTTTCGGTAAAAGATTTGGGTTTGCACTGATTTACTTGAAAAACGGATATGTTTTCTAGAACGGTGAACGAGATGAGAATTTTATCTCTGAGTTACCTCTTTTAGTACTTTCATTATGTTGTTACGAACTGTTGTTGGCTATTCGTGTTAGACCTGACCTTTGTTCCAGCTTGTCACTACTTTCAAACTAAGGTTAGGTTTGTTACTTATTGAGTACATGGGGTCGATTGTACTCATACTACACTTTTGCACCTTGCTTGCAGATGATGGCTGTTGATGTTGTTGTGATCGACGGGAGCTGGAATTGAAGATGTAACTTCATTCCGGTTGTAGCTGCCTCATGTTCATGGTAGCCTTAGATTTATAAAAATATGTTTATGTACATTTTGAACAGATGATGTATTTATTTCATACCAGCTTTGTAAATTCTAATCTTAGAAGCTCATAATTTATATTACCAGTCCTTGGGGAATGTATAAGATCCAGACAGATTCTTTTATTTAATTATCTTATTAAATTTCATTGAAATTGGATAATTGTTAATTGACTTAGCTAGCGGGTTGGGTTAGGTGCCATCATGACTAGTCGGATTTTGGGTCGTGACAGAAACGGTAAGGGTTATACTCACCTGGTGTTCATATACCATATCGTAAGCTCGTGTCTCATAATTAGATTATTCCTTTCCTTTCTTGTGGAGCGGGCCGAATGCCTCGGCAGGATTATGTACCACACTCTCATGGGATAGGGCCATTTTCCTCAGCAGTATAATAGATGAATCTATGGTTCGTGATGCTCAACCCTCGGCAGTATCATATTCTTTCTTAGACTTGGTCGTACTACCTCGGCATAATCGTGCCTCATATTGCTAGTAGTCCGAATATTCACGAGATTTTTCTTCCACTGATGCCTTGCATTTTATATGATAGTTCTTATCTGATTATTGTCGGCACTTGATATTTTCGAGTTGTTGAGATGGAATACAAGATTGAGAAAATTGATATCGTTAAAAGAATTTTTGGAAGATTGTGTTTGTTACAGATTTACCTTACTACTGTTGTTGTACTCTTATTTGTTTATGATTTACCATATTGATTATTGGACCACTAGTAAGTATTGATGTTGACCCTCGTCATTACTTCTCCGGGGTTAGGCTGGATACTTATTGATTATGCGTTGATTTACGCTCTCATGCTGCATTTCTGCACTAAATGTGTAGGATATGACAGGTTCAATTGAAGAACATTTTGGCGCGTAGGTGTAATTTTTTAGGAGACTTCATGTGAGTTGCATTCCAGGCTACGCATCGCAGTCCACAAAGTCTCCATCGTACTATTTATTTTATCCTGTCTTATCTACATTCTAGACAAATATTATATTATTATTGTACTCCTTAGTAAATGCTCATGCACTTGTGACACCGGGTTTTGGGGATACTCTAGTGAATGTTTTTGTCCGGCTTAATATTTTCATCTTTTATTTTATATCTTACTAATATTTTAAGTGTTCATAATTTTTAAACGTATCGAATTTTTACTTACTAAGGCTTATGATTTTACAAATAATAGGATGAATAATTAAGTTGATAATTCATGGTTGGCTTGCCTAGCGGCGACGTTGGGAGCCATCACGATCTATAGTGGGTTTTGGGTCGTGATAATTACTAGGAATAGTCGCTAGAATGCAAGAAAAAAGTAGCTAGTCTTGCTTTCTCCATGTAACAAAGGCCGAGTCAACTGACTTAGAACTACCAACAGAAGAGGTAATAATTCAGCAGGAGGTGGTTCAGAACCATTAATATAGTAAAAAAGATCATACATCTCAATACATCTCTGTCACGACCCAAAATCCATAGAGGTCGTGATGGCGCTGGACACAACTGTCATGCAAGCCAACAATAAATACTTAATTGGGTTCTCATTTTGTTACTTTTAAAATCATATTTTCCCTCAATTTAAATAGTAAAAAATGGGGATTTACAGAGTAAATAATAATACTTTTTAACAAATTCAATACAGAACAACCCATAATCATCCCAAATCCTGGTGTCACAAGTGCATGGGCATTAACTAGGAATATAAAATAAAATAAAATACAACAACTACCCGGAATACAAATTGGGCAGGAAAAATGTAAGTATCTGAAGGGGACTCTGCTGGCTGCGAATCGTAGTATAGAATGCAGCTCGCCTAAGTCCCCGCCATAACCGCGCCTCTGTGCCTACAAGGCCACTAAACATATATGTATCTGCACAAAAATATGCAGCAGGTATAGTATGAGTACGTAAATCAATGCGTACCTAATAAGTATCCAGTCTAACCTCGAAGAAGTAGTGACGAGGGGTCGACTTCGACACATACTAGTGGTCCAATAATATCAGGTATAGTAAAGAAGTGAATGAATATAAGACAGAGTAAATATATGAAACAAACAATTATAAAATACGTGGTACAATTTCCCTCTTTACAATTTACTCAAGATTTCAACTAGCAAGTTCCCTCCATAACCGGAGCATATATATATATATATATATATATATATATATATATATATATATATATATATATATATATATATATATATATATATTGGATCTCATCAAAGAGGTGGTTGTCATAATTCAAATCAGGGAAAAACCCTCAGATACACTGGCTTCTTGCCAAATGTTATGCACGATTCCATGAGGATAATATATATATATAAGAAATGCCAAGGCGTACGGCCCGATCCAACATAAAAGTAAACTGTGTACTGCCGAGGGTCGAATGACGCGAACCATAGATGCATTTATTAACCTGCCGAGGCGAACGCCTCGCTCCCATGAGAGTGTGGTACATAAATCCTGCCAAGGTGAACGGACCGATCCCATAAGAGTAGTAGGAAATACCCCACTCGCGAAGCATACCTGCGATGCGGTCAAACATAAATTTAAGGAATCACCCCGCTCGCGGATCATGCTTGTGATGTGGTCAAATATAAATTTAACATTAAAATCATATCTCTTTCTTGATTCTTTTCAAAATAAGGGAAATTTAGCTCCTAGTGTTTTAAGGAAAATACCCTGCTCTCGAAACATACATGCGATGCGGTTACACATAGCTCTCTTCAGCTATTATAATATTCCTCAATTCTTTTCGAAATTACGATGTTCAAATGAAAACTTTTAAATCTTAAGTTCTTCAATTTCAACTCCTTTCAAAATATTTAATAAGCAGACTCAATCTCGCTCCCTCTTAGGGCAAACAATAAACATAAATCAATAACAATATCAACAAGGCATGATGTGAGCCTAAAACTACCCGGACGTAGGCGTAGCTAGTAGCTACGTATGGACTCTCATCACCTAGTGCGTACGTAGCCCCCCACAAATAGAGGCACATGATAATTTTGAGTGTATCTCTTTGGGGTGCACCGGTATTATTTGTGAAGAAGAAGGATGGAACATTGCAGATGTATATTGATTATCGCCAATTGAACAAAGTCACTATTAAGAACAAGTACTTGTTGCCGCATATTGATGATCTATTTGATCAGTTGCAGGGTGCTAGGGTGTTCTCTATGATCGACTTGAGGTCTGGGTACCATCAGTTGAAGATTTGAGATTCGGATGTTCGGAAGACTACTTTCTGAACTATATATGGTTATTATGAGTTTTTGGTAATGTCATTCGGTTTAACTAATGCCTCAGTAACGTTTATGGATCTGATGAATAGGGTATTCAGGCTATATATTGATTCATTTGTCATTGTCTTCATTGATTACCTTTTGATCTACTCGCGCAGTAAGGAGGAGCATGAGCAGCATATGAGAGTAGTGCTTCAGACGTTGCGGGAACAAATGCTATATGCTAAGTTCTCCAAATGTGAGTTCTGGCTAGAGTCTGTAGCATTTTTGGGACATATTGTATCAGGCGAGGGTATTAAGGTTGATCCCAAAAAGATTGAGGCAGTTCAGAATTGGCATCGTCCCACTTCGGCGACTGAGATCAGGTGTTTTCTGGGTATACCAGGTTGTAATCGTCGGTTCGTGGAAGGTTTTTCATCTGTTGCAGCACCTTTGACCAAATTCACCCAGAAGGGTGCTCCGTTTTGATGGTCCGATGATTGTGATGTGAGCTTTCAGAAGCTCAAGACAACATTAACTACAGCACCAGTGTTAGTACTGCCTTCCATTTGGGGAATGTATACAGTGTATTGCAACGCTTCACATGTTGGCTTGGGTTGTGTATTAATGCATGACGGGCGAGTTATTGCATATGCTTCAAGTCAGCTGAAGCCCCACGAGAAGAATTATTCGGTACATGATTTGGAATTAGCTGTGATTGTTCACGCTCTTAAGATTTGGAGGCATTATCTTTATGGGGTGTCTTGTGAAATTTACACTGATCATCGCAGTTTGCAGCATTTGTTCAAGCAGAGGGACCTAAATTTGAGGCAACACAGATGGCTGGAATTACTGAAAGATTATGATATTACCATCCTATATCATCCGGATAAAGCAAATGTGGTTGCAGACGCCTTGAGTAGAAAGGCGGAGAGTATGGGTAGTTTGGCTTTCATTACAGCAGAGGAGAGGCCATTAGCTTTGGATATTCAATCCTTGGCTAACCAACTTACGAGATTGGACATTTCAGAGCCCAGCTGAGTTTGTAGCTGGGTCTTCACTATTTGAGCAGATCAAGGCTCGCTAGTATGATGATCCACACTTAATGGTTCTTTGAGAAACGGTACTATGGGGTGGTGCCAAGGAAGTTATTATTGGAGCGGATGGTGTTCTGCAACTCCATGATCGTCTATATGTTCCTAATGTGGATGGACTGAGGAAAAAGATCTTAGAGGAACCACACAGTTCTCGGTATTCTATTCATCCAAATGTTACGATGATGTATTGTGACCTGAGGCAGCATTATTGGTGGCGACGAATGAAAAAGGTCATAGTTGAATATGTAGCTAGGTGTCTAAATTGCCAGCAAGTTAAATATGAGCACCAGAGGCCAGGTGGACTACTTCAGCAGATGACTATACCGGTGTGGAAATGGGAATGCATTACTATAGACTTTGTAGTTGGGTTGCCGCGGACCTTGCGGAATTTTGATGCTGTTTGGGTGATTGTTGATAGGTTGACCAAGTCGGCACACTTTATTAATGTTGTGACTACATATACTTCAGAGAGGTTGGAACAGATTTATATTCAGGAGACAGTTCGGTTGCACGGTGTGCCAATTTCCATCATATCAGATAGAGTCCCTCAGTTTACTTCACATTTCTAGAGAGCAGTACAGAGTGAATTGGGGACTGGTGTAGAGCTCAGCACAAACTTTCATCTGCAGATTGACGAGCAGTAAGAGCGGATAATTCAGATTTTGGATGATATGCTAATGGCATGTGTGATTGACTTTGGAGGTCAATGGGATCATTTCTTGCCTTTGGCCAAGTTTGCTTATAATAACAGTTACCAATCCATCATCGAGATGGCTCCATTTGAGGCTTTTTATGGTCGGCGATGTCGTTCGCCCATCAGATGGTTTGAGCCCGATGAAGCTAAGTTATATGGTACTGATTTGGTGAAAGATTCCATAGAAAAGGTAAAGTTGATTCAGGAAACTTCGTACAACACCGTCCTGACATAAGAGTTACGTAGATCAGAAAGCGCGTGATTTATCATTTATGGTAGGTGAAAAAGTTCTCTTGAAAGTTTCGCTGATAAAGGGAATCATGAGATTTGAGACGAGTTGGGGAGGTTTCTTATGAGATTGCATTGCCTCCAAGTCTATAAGGAGTTCATCCGATTTTTCATGTATCTATACTCCGGAAGTATCATGCCAATCTGTCACATGTGTTAGACTTTAGCAAAGTTCAGATAGAAAATAGCTTGGGCTATGAAGAGGAGCCAGTTGCCATTGTTGATAAACAGGTTCGCCAGTTGAGGTCCAAGAGGATTTCTGCAGTAAAAGTCCAGTGGAGGGGCCAACCAGTCAAGGAAGCGACTTGGGAGGCCGAGGAGAACATGTGGAGCAAATATCCACACTTATTTACCACTACGGGTATTATTCTAAACCCATTCAAGGACGAACGTTTGTTTAAGAGGTGGAGAATGTAATGACCCAACCGGTCATTTTAACTTTTAGAACCTCATTCCCTAAAATAAAACTCCCCGTATGTGCTTTTAATGATTTATGACCTGCGGGGATGGTTGGTTCGAGATTTGGAAGTGTTTGGGTTGAAATCAGAACACTTGGTTTCTTAAGTTAGCCTTAAAAGACCAAGTTTGACCTCGGTCAACATTTTGAGAAAATGATTACGGAATCGGTATTTGACAGTTCCAATAAGTTCGTATGATGATTTTTGACTTGGGCATATATTTAAATCGGGTTTTGGATAACCCGGAAGTGTTTTGGCGCTTAATAGTAAAAATCAACTATTTAGTTCTTTAAATTTTGTTTGGAGTAGGTTTTGGAGTAATTGAAGTCCGTTTGGAATTTCGAGTTTGGGAATAGTTTCGTATAGTGATTTAGGACTTGCACACAAAACATTTTGTCATTCCGCGTAGTCTAAGTATGATTCGGCGCATTCGGAGAATTTGGAAAACTTGAAGTTCAAAGTTTGATCCTATTTTGGTTTTGGGGTGTGATCCTTTGATTTGTTCTTATTTATCTCATTTTGAGAGTTCGAGTAGGTCTGTATTATGATTACACACTTGTTGGTTCCTTTCGATGGGGTCCCGAGGGGCTCGGGTGTGTTTCCGACCTCCCGGAGCTAAATCTGAGAAACCAAATTTTCCAGTTATGGTTTCCTTCTTCGCGTTCGCGAGAGAGGTCTCGCGTTCACGAAGGGAAAACTGGAGCAGGAGAGATATTCCCTCTTACAAAGTTAGAAAGGAGACTTACCTCGCTCGGCAGGAAAGATGCCCGTCACTCTAAAACCAGTCAAATATGATGCAACCGAATCAAAATATACTCTAATACTCATAATTAATCATTTTATTACAATTTTCAACTCCGCTCGAAAAATTGATAAAGCAACCCTCGGCCCCACGTGCCCGGATTTAAAAAATGTTTGAAGATTATCATTACCCATAATAGTATGAACTCAAATATATGAATTATTCCCAATTCCATACCCAAATTCATGGTCAAAATGCAAAAATACCAAGTTCTAGGTCTTTTTCAAAATCCCAAATTTCTACAAATTTTAATGTCTAAATCCATATATAATCTAAGTATTTAACTTGCAATAGGTGGGAATCACTTATCTTGATATAGATGATGAAGATGGAGCTCCAAAATCGCTCCAAGATTGGCTCCCATGGAGGAAATGAAGTGAATATGGCCAAAATCCCGTTTAAAACAACTCACTGCCCAGCACTGCCCTTATTCACGTTCGCGACCAATGCCACGCATTCGCGAAGGCCAAATGTCTCTGAACCAAACTTTCCTCTTCACGTTCGCGACCTCCTCGTCGCGTTCGCAATGGCCAAAAAACCTTACTCCTCTTCGTTCACGTTTGCGAAGGCCAACGACCCCGGACCCATCTCCTCCCTTCTTCTTCGCGTTCGCGTCGCCTTGGCCGCGTTCGCGAAAGCTTTCCCTGCCTCGCATTCGCTTCCACTGTTTGGTATTCGCAAAGTCCAAATCCAGTCCCCCCCCCCCCAATTCCTCTTCGCGAACGTGGGACTTCCTTCGCGTTTGCGAAGAAGGAAACCAGACACCAGCAACAACAGTCCAAACTGCTCCAATTTGGTCCGAAACTACCCCGAAACACACCCGAGGCCCCCGGGACCCCGTCCAATCATAAAAACTAGTCCCATAACATAACACAAACTTACTCGAGACCTCAAAGCACATCAAACAACATCAAAATTATAAATCGCACCCCAATTGAAACTTTAATGAACTTTGAAACTTCAACTTCTACAATCTATGCCGGAACCTATCAAATCACGTCCGATTGTCCTCAAATTTTGCACACAAGTCATAATTGAAATTACAGACCTACTCCAACTTCCGAAATTGGAATCCGACCCCGATGTCAAAAAGTCCACTCCCGGTCAAACTTCTCAAAATTATCCAAATTTCCAACTTTCGCCAAATGACCCCATAATGACATACGGACCTCCAAATCCACTTCCGGACTCGCTCCCAATACCAGAATCACCATACGGATCTATTCACAGACTCAGAATCCCAAACGGACGCTGATAACATTGAAATGCACTTTAACTCAAATTTAAGAAATCCTTCTAAAAATGCCAACTTCCATAATAGGCGCCGAAACGTTCTCGAGTCATCCAAAACCCGATCCGGACATACGTCCAAGTCCAAAATCATCATACGAACCTGTTGGAACCTTCAAATCGCGATTCCCAGGTTGTTTACTCAAAAATCACCCTTCAGTCAATTCCTCCAACTTGAAGCTTCCGAAATTTAGAATTTTCTTTCCAAATCATCTCCGAACTTCCCGAAATTAAATTTCGACCACGCGTGCAAGTCATAATACCTTAAGTGAAGCTGCTCAGGGTCTCAAACCGTTGAATGACGTGCTAGATCTCAAAATGACTGATCGGGTCATTACATTCTCTTCCACTTAAACACATGTTCGTCCGCGAACGTGCTAAGAATTGCTCTGGAGTTATCTGAAATCGCTGTTCAATACCTCGTGCACCTACCCGTGCTACTGCAACTCAGTTGAGCACATTAGCTCGAGCTAATCTGAAGATTTTCCCTTTTACTTAGCCAAATAGGCCTTGGAGCTCTATTCCAACTTCCGAAATTCTCTGCCAAGCCTGCTTCCATCATATGAACACCGTATCAATCTCTATGCGATGCACCAATACATGATTGCATACCTTTGCTGAATCCACACTATGCACTGCGTAACTTACATAACCATAATAACATCCTCTAACAACAATAGCCGAAATTTCACGGATCCGATGCTCACAATACACCTTATGACATATATAATTCCTGCTCCAACTCTTGTAATGTTGCCACCGCGGAAAAGATGCTTAGAAATTTACAACCAACTATCAAGTCAACCATTCATTGAGTTTCTCCCCTTTACAAGAACCATTACCTCATTCTAGACTGAATACCGATATTTACTCTTTAACTATGCCTCATACCGATCTGATCACACTGGCCCTAGGTCCAATAATCATGTCTCTGCTAGTATAAGCTGCCCAGGCAATAAGCCACCTCAGACTCTGCCAAAAATCTCATATGATGCCACAATGTGCCGACAAACTACAAACTTAAATGTGATACATAAGGAAAATGAACTCTAGAAAGGATTACTCAACCCGCGTAACTGATTAGACAACCGAAAAGGTGTCATGAACCTTCCTCAGAAAATGGGATAAAAACACTCAAAATTGAATATAAAGGACTATACTCAACATCACACTATTGCGGCGTGCAACCCGATCCAAACAACATACCCATGGCAGCGTGCCACCCGATCCGCACATAAAATCTATAAGGAAATACTTACCGAGCTAGAATTCTCATTATTACAAAATACCCAAATATCGGCCACAAGCACGCTAAGTGCATAATACCATCCCTCGGGAGGCAGATACTGCCATACACTACAAAATTCAAGCACAACTAAGGTGAGATATATGATCTGATTCTCGAGAGCCATCCGGCTCGCATAACACCATCGCTACGCGAAACCTCAACATATATGAAATCATCAAGCCGTTTCACAACTCAAACGACACAATATAGTATTACATGAAATAGTCGTCAGCGAAATTACATTCCAACATCCGAATACTCCTCCACAATGAGCGATATGTTGAAATGAACACATACGGCCCGATATAGAGCCCACATTCATATCTAGATCGACCCACGGACCCCAAGCCGATTCAAATCGCACCGTACTAGTCTAATAACCTTTCAAGGATCCAGGGTAAACCTTTTTCCCACGACATTCAAGAATAGCCGCCAAATCCAGAACAAACATTCTTAGTTCATAACCAAATGAACCAACCGCCCTTCAGGCATAAATTCTTATATCAACGATAGTACCACAACATCCATAATTGGTTTCCATCTTTAATCATTTAAGTGACAACCTGTCATACTTATACAATCTTTTCGTGGGACATGCTCCCCCGACCTTCCGTACCAGACAACGGGTCTACATATTCATACTACCGGCCACACCAACGCTGTAAAGTAATTCAAGAATTCGCATTCAGTATGCAAAGCCTCTTCACACCAAACACCGATCTCAGGTGATGCCAAAAATAATGCCAACTGACTCTAACCATCTGAGTCCTTTCTCGCTCATCCGAGCTCGTGGCATTCTTGTCAACATCGAACCACAACCTTGATCCTAAACTTTCAAACCCCATGCTGCTCACTGCACTTAATCATGCCAATGCGCTAGAGCACAAAAATTTCATCATAACTCTGGAACCACTAATAAGGTAATCACTTCATCATAGAGAAACATTTTACTTAGCTCATTTCAAGAGAACCATTACAACATGCAGCCAAATTCCCATAACCACAGAAAATACAAACCTTGATAGTGGTTTAAACTACCATAATCCTTTCGGGATCCGTATACATATTACATGCCATAATATTCGAATGCTTCCAAATAAGATCAATTACGGCGGCCGTCAAGCCTCGCACACACCACCACAATTCACATGTATAGTTTAGCACGCTGAAGGAACTGATCACTACCACCATCATGCCAATTTAACTGTTGCTAACTGGTACACTCATTCTGATACTTCCTCTATAAGTCCGAAGCTATTTTCTTCCATTCCTCCAATGCTACACCGCGGACCGAAGATAACATAGAACACTCCAAGACCTTTTTATAATCTGCTGTAACATCTCAATACTTAACCATACTACGGACTCGAAATCCTTAGGCACCACACTTTAACTTTTGAGTCCACTAGGACCGTTGTTGAGAGTCACCCACTCTGACTTGGTTCCAAATATAATCAAAATCTAAGGCTCCACTAGCACGTGAATGCCCTCTCAAAAAGCACCCGGCTGAATCACTTTCCATGTAAATCACCTCTATACGAAGCATAAATCCGAAGTTTTCCCAAAGCCTGAGCACGAGTAAATAAAGCCAACTATAGCACACATTCCTCAATCCTTTGTTCAAATTACCGCTGATGTTCTCTTTCCTTAGTCGTAATAACCCACCAATACACCGATAACCAGAAACCGCACAAGTTGACAATTATGCAATCCAATCATAGACGGTGGGGCTCTCCCACTTAGCTTGAAGCTACCATTGCATAACTCTGGAACCTACCAAGATTCCTTACCCCCCATTGACGTGATCTTGCACAATCAACCCGCCAATTTGCCTCAAAATCTTCCTGTTAACCATTTCATGAGCACTCTGGATCACTAGCCACGTTTTCATATTCAATCCCTCAAAAGATAGCCACTAGAATTCTTCGTAGAAGCTTCGTCAGCCACGCGACCGCTGACCTGCTCATATGTGGAAATTACATGCCGGCATCTTCCAATGTCACTGCACTGGGTACACTTACTACACAATCAGTAACCCATCCTGAGCCCGTGCTCAGTTACCAACTGTCCAAGTCCGTTCACTCCTCATGGACATCAACTAAAAGGTTCGATAATACATTCCCATCCAAAGTCATGTTGTATTCTTCCTATCAGGCAACTCTTTCCCGTCATATCCACTCTCCCCCGTATAGTAGCCAATATTCTAAATTAAGTCCGTAGACGAGTCACTGTCCACCATGAAATCCCGAATCACTCTAAACTTTTCCCAAGGCGTATAGCTATCCAACCACAGAACCCATCTGATACTCTGTCACTCTCCCACGTTGGTCAAACCAACTCCTTTAAGAAACTACTCAACTTCTACTTCTTACACCTAGACTTCTAGAGAATTTAACCATAACATGACACCTCCCACATATCCTTCCTCATCATTCGCTGCCCAGTTGTTGCTTTAATTCAAGAATCCATCTGTATAGCACTCGAACTAATAGATCGCTACCCACTTTAAATCCCTTCGACGATCATCTTTCTCTGGCCATCAACACCAGGAGCACCGACTCAATCCTGAACGACTGCACACCGCGATCTCGGACAGCCGCTTCCGCGGCACTGGTTCACAAAACTCTGCCCCCAAAGGCGAATTGAAAAAGATCATAACACTGGCGAACTTAACACATTCAATCAAGGGAGACGACACCACACAACATATGAAAATTCCACCACACTCAAATATGCCAAGTCTCGTTACTCCGTCAACCCAAACCTGAATATTCATAGTCCGATTGCCTTTCTTTCGCCGGAAATAAAATACTGGATCTCTGAATCATGCATTGAGTAAACCTCCTTCCAAGTCGTTCACTGCTTCGACGCATAGGTAATACATGGTGCGATAGCAATGCACGAATTGTCATAACAATCAATGCCAAACCTCAAAACCTTAGGTAATACTGATACTGAGCTACAACGATAGATCGGCCTTCCGCAAGGCAATGGCAATAGCCTAATCAAATACGCAGGGAGAAACATCTTGCACCACATCTGTAGTACCATTAAATTTCCCCGATTCCAAATTTATAACAAGCGCTTCGCGTCGCATAAGATTGAATACGAAAGAAGTGAAGGAATAAGCCTCAAAGGAATCAAATCGCACGATGAGGAATCAAGAAGGGAAGTGCCCCTAATAGCCATGTAGCCTCTCGAAGATAAGTACAGATGTCTCCATACCAATCCGCAAGACTCTACTAGACTCGCTCATGACTCGTGAGACCTAAGTGAACCTAGTGCTCTGATACCATGTAGTCACGACCCAAAATCTATAGAGGTCGTGATGGCGCCGGACACCACTGTCATGCAAGACAACAATAAATACTTAATTGGGTTCTCATTTTGTTACTTTTGGAATCATATTTTCCTTCAATTTAAATAGTAAAGAAAGGGGGATTTACAGAGTAAATAATAATACTTTTAACAAATTCAATATAGAACATCCCATAATCATCCCAAAACCCGGTGTCACAAGTGCATGAGCATTAATTAGGAATATAAAAGTGGTTGCGGATCGTAGTATAGAATGCAGCTTGCCTAAGTCCCTGCCATAACCGCACCTCTGCGCCCACAAGGCCACTAAACATATATGCACCTGCACAAAAATGTGCAGCAAGTGTAGTATAAGTACGTAAATCAACGCGTACCCAGTAAGTATCCAGTCTAACCTCGAAGAAGTAGTGATGAGGGGTCGACTTCGACACTTACTAGTGGTCCAATAATATCAGGTATAGTAAAGAAGTAAATGAATATGAGACAGAGTAAATATATGAAAAAAACAAGTATAAAATACGTGGAACAATTTCCCTCTTAATAATTTACTCAAGCTTTCAACTAGCAAGTTCCCTCCGTAACCGGAGCATATATATATATATATATAGATATAGTGGATTTCATCAAAGAGGTTGTTGTCATAATTCAAATCAGAGAAAAACCCTCAAATACACTGGCTTCTTGACAAATGTTACGCACGATTCCATGAGAATAATATATATATAGGAAATGCCGAGGTGTACGGCCCGATCCAACATAAAAGTAAACTGTGCACTACCGAGGGTCAAACGACGCGAACCATAGATGCATCTATTAACCTGCCGAGGTAAAAGGCCTACTCCCATGAGAGTGTGGTACATAAATCCTGCCGAGGCAAACGACCCGATCCCATAAGAGTAGTAGGAAATACCCCGCTCGCAAATCATACGTGTGACACAGTCAAATGTAAATTTAAGGAATCACTCCTCTCGCGGATCATGCTTGCGACACGGTCAAATATAAATTTAACATTAAAATCTTCTTGATTCTTTTCAAAATAAGGGAAATTCAGCTTATAGCTTTTTAAGGAAATTACCTCGCTCGCAAAACATACATGCGACGTGGTTACACATAGATCTCTTCAGCTATTATAATATTCTTCAATTCTTTTTGAAATTACGAAATTCAAATGAACCTTTTAAACCTTAAGTTCTTCAATTTCAACTCCTTTCAAAATATATAATAAGCAGACTCAATCTCACTCCCTCTTAGGGAAAACAATAAACATAAATCAATAACAATATCAACAAGGCATGATGTGAGCCTAAAACTACCCGAACGTAGGCATAGCTAGTAGCTACGTACGTACTCTCGTCACCTCGTGCGTACGTAGCCCCCCACAAATAGAGGCACATGATAATTTAGTTCACCTATGGGGTTAATTCCCTCTTACAAGGTTAGAAAGGAGACTTAACTTGCTCTGAAGTTCCATAACCGGCCCTAAAGCCGCTCCAACAACTCAAATTGATGCCCGTCGCACTAAAACTAGTCAAATATGATGCAACCGAGTCAAAATATACTCTAATACTCATAATTAATCATTTTATGACAATTTCCAAACCCGCTCGAAAAATTGATAAAGCAACCCTCGAGCCCACGTGCCCGGATTCCGAAAATATTTTAATATAATCTTTACCTATAACACTATGAACTCAACTATATGATTTATTCCCAATTCCATGCCCAAATTCGTGGTCAAAATGCAAAAATACCAATTTCTAGGTCTTACTTCAAAGTCCCAAATTTCTACAACTTTCATGTCTAAATCCATATGTAATATAAGTATTTAACTTGCAATAGGTGGGAATCACTTACTTTGACGAATATGATGAAGGTGGAGCTCCAAAATCGCTCCAACATCGGCCCCCATGGCGGAAATGAAGTGAAAATGGCCAAAATCCCGTTTAATACAACTCACTTCCCAACACTGCCTTTCTTCGCGTTCGCGACCAATGCCTAGCGTTCGCGAAGGCCAAATGTCTCTGACCCAAAATTTTCGCTTCGCGTTCACGACCTCCTCGTCGCGTTCGTGATGGCCAAAAGACCTAACTCCTCCGCGTTCGCGTTTGTGAAGGCTAAAGACCTCGGACCCATCTCCTCCTTTCTTCTTCGCGTTCGCGTCGCCTTGGTCGCGTTCGCGAATTCTTGCTTAGTCCTGCCTCGCGTTCGCGTCCACTGCTTCGCGTTCGTGAAGGCCAAATCCAGCACCCCCCAAATTCCTCTTCGCGAAAGCGGGACTTCCTTTGCGTTCACGAAGAAGGAAACCAGATACCAGCAACAACAGTCCAAACCGCTCCAATTTGGTCCGAAACCACACCGAAACACACCCGAGGCCCCCGGGACCCCGTCCAATCATACAAACCAGTCCCATAACATAACACAAACTTGCTCGAGACCTCAAAGCACATCAAACAACATCAAAATCATGAATTGCACCCCAATTCAAACTTTAATGAACTTTGAAACGTGAACTTCTACAATCGATGACGGAACCTAAATATCACGTCCGGTTGTCCTCAAATTTTACACACAAGTCATAATTGACAAGTCCACTCAATGAATCTGACCCCGATATCAAAAAGTTCACTCCCGGTCAATCTTCTCAAAATTATCCAAATTTTTAACTTTCGCCAAATGACCCCAAAATGACCTACGGACCTCCAAATTCACTACTGGACTCTCTCCCAATACTAGAATCACCATACAGAGCTATTCCCCGACTCAGAATCCTAAACGGACGTTGATAACATTGAAATGCACTTCAACCTAAATTTCAGAAATCCTTCTAAAAATGCCAACTTCCATAATAGGCGCCGAAACGTTCCCGGTCATCCAAAGCCCAATCCAGACATACGTACAAGTCCAAAATCATCATACAAACATGCTGGAACCTTCAAATCTCGATTTCGAGGTCGTTTATCAAAAGTCACCCTTCAGTCAATTCCTCCAACTTGAAGCTTCCAAAATTAGAATTTTCTTTCCAAATCAACTCCGAACTTCCCGAAATTAAATTCTGACCATGCGTGCAAGTCATAATACCTGAAGTGAAACTGCTCAGGGTCGCAACCGTTGAATGACGTACTAGAGCTCAAAACGATCGGTCGGGTAGTTACAATCACAATAAGAGGCTGAATAAGATATACCTAATAGATAATTAGTTTGATGTAAAACTTCAGGAACAAATTCCTTAATATGCACGAAAAATGTAGTAACAGTCATGTGAAGAGTAAAAAGTAAAAAAGAAAAACAAATTAGATAGAATAAGTAAGGAAAGATTGGTATTTTTAAAAATGAGAATCGACTGGTAAAACAAATAAGAGCAATACTAATTATGTGTAAAAATTATGTTTGAATTGAAAGACACAAACCACACTGGAGAAGAAAGGAAAAAAAAGATGTGATATATGTAATTGATGGTACCAACCACAAGAAAGTTGTAAAAATTTACCCCCATTTGGCCATAGATTTTGCCAAATTGTTTTCAATTGTTTTTTGGCAAAACCTTTTTGTTTATGGATTTTATCCATATTTTGACAGATTTTGAAAATAAAATTTTTAAATCCTAAAACTAGCTCTACACCTATTTTTGGCTCAAAATAGACCATTGGAACAATTTCAAAAATTACCTCAAACTTTTATATTTTATAAAAAAAAAATCCACCATCTATTATGACCCAACTAGTTACTATCATTTTGTTGGACTGATAAATCTTGTAATATTATTTCAATTTGACAAATTGTAGAAGCTAGTAATTGTGTTATTAGTAGTTGATATTAAAATATCAGTTATAGTTTTAGGATTGTGTATTATGTAGTTCATTATAAAAATAATAATTTTGTGCCAAATTTATCTATGTTCAGGACTATGGTTTGTGATAATAATAATGAATGGCATCGATGAAGGTTCTGCATATACACAATTAGCATGTTTGTTTGGTATTATTGGGTAATTTTGATAGTTTTTAGAACTTATGAGTATAAGTCACGTCTCATATTTTTTCAAAAAAAAGTGCAATATGTTTTGAGAAATGATGTCCAGACAAATTTTTATCTTCAAACCAAACTTCACCCAAATCAGATTTTTAAAAATAAATTTGGGAATGTATGGCCAAATGCTAGCTTAAAAACTACTCCCTCCGCTCCACTTATTAATTGATTTTTTAATCTTTTTTTATGGTGCACAATATTTGATTTTTTCAGATATTAAGAAGGATTTAACTTCTTTTTTGAAGTTGCCTTTGGAGCAAAGAATATCAGAGTATCAGTTATATTTCCAATGAAGAGATAGTAAAGGTTAATATGGTCAATTTTATTATTAATTAATGCATAAAAGATAAATTCCTTAATATTTGTAAAAATAATTTAAAAATTAATTAAAAAGGATCGAAGAAAGTATAAAATAACATAAGAAGACATAATTTAAATCAGCAACTTGATATTAAAGGAGAGATAATGGAAAGAATTGTGGAGAATGCAAACCAGTTGAAGGCGGTGAATTTCATACGCAGTCAACTAGTTAGGTTTAGGATCAGATTTTGTAACGACTCAACCGGTCGTTTTGAAAATTAGCGTACCGTTCGGTGGCTTAAGGTCTCAAGCAGCCTCGTATTATATGTTATGACTTGTGTGTGCGGTCGAGTTCGAGTTTCAGATGATCCGGGATCAATTTGGAAGAAGGATTCTTATTTAGAAGCTTAAGCGCTAGGAGTTGATCGAAGTTTGAATTTTATGTAAACGACTCCGGAATGGGGTTTTGATGGTTCCAATAATTTTGTATGGTGATTTTGGATTTAGAAGTGAGTTCGAATTTGGATTTGGAGGTCCATAGAATAATTTAAATCATTTTGGCAAAAATTAGAAAGTTTAAGTTTTGGAAGGTGGAGAGATTTGGCCGAGGGTTGACTTTGTTGATATCGGGTTCGAATTTTGATTTTGGAAATTGGAATAGGTCCATTATGCCATGTATGACTTGTGTATAAAAGTTAAAGTTATTACGGATTGATTTGATACGTTTCGACACGAGTTTTGGAATTTGGAAAATTTGAAAATTTATAAGTTCGATTCGAGGTGAGATTCATAATTTCGATGTTATATTGATGTGATTTGAGGCCTCGAGTAGGTATGTGTTGTGTTACAGGACTTGTTGGTATGTTCGGACGAGGTCCCGAGTGTCTTGGGTGAGTTTCAGATAGGTTTAGGTTGTGTTGCGCTTGTTTTTGATGTTTCAACGTCATTTCTTCAAGCATAAATGGTACCACATTAAGCAAATAAGGTCCAAATTTAGTTTTTGTTGAAGCATTAGATCTGTATTATAATTACGGAGCCATAGCAAAAAATAATTGTCGAATCCAGACATGGTATGTGAGAGTTATACTCATTTCCGTATCAGGGAGACTGCTGGTTTCTGGTGTAGTCGCAATTGCGAGCATTTTATCGCAATCGCGACTCATGACCTGTTCTAGCTCGCAATTGCGACATTTTCCAGTTCTTTTCTTGTTCGCAAGTGTGAAGGCATCTTTGATTTTGCGAGGGTTCGTAATAGAGAACCCTGGATTGAAAATGCGATATCTGCAGCTTGTTTTCAGCTATGTAATTCGGGGTTTTGCTTCATTTTGTGATATTTTGAGCCCTAATTCCGAGAGTGACGATTTTGAGAGAGGAATTTCAAATACAATCGTTGGGTAAGTGACCTTGTTCAATTTCTATGTGTACTTCATGATTTATTTGTGTTTAAACATCAAACTGGTGATAATCAAAGTAAAAAATTGGCAAATTTGTAACATCTTTCAAAAACACAAAATGAGGATTTGGAGGATGATTCTTTATCGTAATTTGATAATTTTGGTATGGTTGAACTCGTATCGGAATGGGTGTTCCAGTTTTGTGAATTTCATCGGGTTCCGAGGTACGGGCCCGGGGGTCGACTTTCTAGTTTTGTTAAAAATTGAAACTTTATTATCCGAAATTGTTTCTTATGAGTTTTATTTATTATTTGAAGTTATTTTGGCTAGGTTTGAGCCGTCTGGAGGTTGTTTCACTCAAGAAGGTCATTTTAGAGTATTTGTCTATCTTCTTTTAGGTAAGTATCTTTCCCGACTTTGTGTGGGGGAACTACCCCTTAGAATTTTAGTCATTTGTGCTAATTGTCTCATGTGAAGGCCGTGTACGCGAGGTGACGAGTACGTGCTCGAGCTTATTTGTAAACATTTGACCATTTAGGGCTCTTAGGTTCTTATGCTCATTAGATGTGAAGTTGTTTTATCATATTAAATCCCCCATTTACTAAATTCACCCTTACGTGTCTTATTTGGAATTAATTGCTTCATGTTCTACCTTTATTACCGATTAAAACTCTTATGTGCCTTAACTGAAGTTGTTGCCTCTTTTATTTCCATGCTATCCTTCCCTAATCACTTATACTTAATTGAAGTTACTATTATCTTTTCTGTAATTGTCTATCCTTAATTGAAGTTATTATTATCCTTTCGGTAATTTCTAATCCTTAGTTGAATTTGTTGTATCTCTTCCATAATTGCTCAACCCTAAATGAAGTTTTGTTATCCCTTATCATTCTTGATTTATCCTTATTTGGAATCATTGATTTGTGTTATCTCTCTTATCGTCGAGTTGTACTTTTGTGGAATCATTGCTACACATTATCTCTCCCTTGTTGAGCTATTCTTGTTGAGACCATTATTCCATGTTGTGTCCTTCTTTGTGAGCTTGTTCTTCCGTTTCTTTGTGTTCTGAAGTTCATGAGTTGATTTACTTGCCCTATTCTCGTGCTATTGTCGTTGTTGCTGTTGTATTCTGTATTGTTGAGCTGAGGGCTGTGCATGGTTGTAATATAGAAATTGTTTTGAGGAAATGATGTGGTAGATGGGCACATATTGTGAAAGTCATTTTATTGAGTTGTTATGTTTTGGCACACGTGTTATTGTTGAGAGAATTATTCGGGTATTTGTATGAGGTTTCTGCCATGCTGTTGTTATTGTGTTTTCATGAGGTTTCTACCATGTTGTTGTTATTATTGATACGCATGCGGTGGTATAAGGTCTGGGTGTTGAAATGCATGGGGTGAGATAAGGTGGGCTTGATACGCATGGCTAGTAGGGGAACTACTAGAATCCATGCGGTGTGATAAGGTGGGCTAAAACGCGGGATGATATTTCGCGGAAAAATAATTTTTAAACCTAAATGTAAAGGCTCCTTCAGTAGTATAAGGAATGTTTGTGATTTGTTTTATGATTTGAGACTATGAGACGGTACCTCGGTAGAGCTCTTGTTGACAATTCCTAATTCTTTTATACTTGTCTTCGATTGTCGTTTCCTTAGCATACTATTAATTATCTTCCTCCGTGTTGCACTATTTGCTTAGTTCTATGTAGCTAATCTTGTTGTAATAGTCGTTGCTTCACTTCATTGCTATCTTTATTACACTGTACATTTTGTGGTGATCATTCTTATGTGCCATTCATTGTCTCTACTCTAACTTGTTGACTTGAATTGTGGTAGAACACTTGCACAAGCATACATGTAAATGAATCATTCATATCGGTTTAAGAAGATGAATCCTGACATTATTGACCATTATATGTACTCTTGTCTATTTGCCTTCTGTGTGAGAATTGTTCTGTTGGCACGTGAGTTATCCGTGCAGATATTAGATATTTTCACTCTTTTGGCACGTGAGTCGTCCGTGCGGTTATTGATTATAATGTGGGCACAAGATTCCAAGTGACTTGGGTACATAAATTGGGACCCGCGAGCTGTGATTATGAGGTTTGGTACCTCGTGGAAATGCTTGAACAGACCTGGTGTGAAAGCAGTTGTTCTTATTGAGTTGTTGCTAGTTTTTTCTTTGCTTGGTTTCACCGGACTTAGACGGTGTTCAGCTTACTCTACAACATTATTACCCGAATGCTTCCTGTTAAAAATTGTTGTTACTAGTGTATCATTTCAAGTATTGTTCTGTATTCCTTATCCTGCTTATCTTTATTTTAACTTTGTTTCTCTATTAGTTCACCTTCATACTTGTTCAGATTGTTTAGTCCAGTAAGTGTCTTGACAATGACTCATCACTACTCTACCGAGGTTAATCTTGATACTTACTAGGTACCGTTGTGGTGTACTCATACTATGTTTCTTTATTTTTTTTGCAGTTCTAGGTGCCTCTGTTATTGTTGATCATTAGCTAATTGGTCGAGCATTGCTGTGGAGATTTAAGGTAAACCTATTGTCACGTTCGCAGGCCTCAAAGTCACCTTCCGATATTGTACTTGTACTCTTTAATTCCATTCCAAACAGTTGTATTTAGGGATTTTCTAGGAAACTCAATAAAGTTTATGACTTGTACTACCGGTTTTGGGGATTTTAAGTTGTGTATAAAGATTTCTATTTCAAATTTATCAGTTGATGGTTAAATTATTCTATTAATTCAGGAAGTGTTAGGCTTACCTAGTCTTAGAGACTAGGTTCCGTCATGATATCCTACAGAGGGAAATTGGGGTTGTGACAAGTTGGTATCAGAGCTCTAGGTTCATAGGTGCTACGAGTCATAAGCGAGTTTAGTAGAGTCTTGCGGATCGGTACAAAGACATCTGTATTTATCTTCCACAGGCTATGGAACTATTAGGACAGTTTCACTTCTTTTATTCTTATAGTGCAATTTTATTGATCTCGGAGTTCGAGCCCTTGTTATTCTATTCTCTTATAGATGGAGAGGATACAAACTGCAATAAACGATGACAGTTCCTTAGAGATGGTGTTTCTAGGCGCCAGGGCGGAGACAGAGGCAGGGGCCGAGGAGGAACACGTGCCGTAGCTAGAGCTTTTTGTCAGAGCAGCTGTTGAGGAGCCACCAGTAGCTCTTGTTTGGGGACAGGTACTAGAGGCGCATGTTGTGACCCCAGGACTTCAGGAGACTATAGCACAGTTCCTGAGCATGTTTGGTACATTGGCTCAGGCGGGGTTGATTCCGGTTGCATCAGCTACTTCACAGATCAGGGGAGGAGCTTAGACTCCTACCACTCGTACTCTAGAGCAGCGAGTCCATGTTGGTCAGGTTCCAGGTGTCGCACCGACACATCCTGTTATCCTAGTTCAGCCTGTGGTTAGGGCAGAACATCTGAGAAAGAACAACTTAGGCTTGCGAGGTTCAAGAAGTATTACCTTCCTATTTTCAGTCGTTTGGCTAGATGCACATAGGTTCTTTGGGGAGTGCTATCGTATCTTCGCACAATGGGTATTGTAGAGACGAGTGTGGTTGCTTTTACTATATTCTATCTTAAGAGAGCGTCCTATCAGTGTTGGCGAGCGTACGAGTTGGGTAGCCTGGCCGATGCAGCTTCACTTTCATGGGTTCAGTTTTCAGGAATGTTCTTGAGAGATTTTGTTCGCCAAATCCTTCGGGGTGCATGGCACGTGGAGTTTGAACAACTTCTCCAGGGTACTATGTCAGTGTCCGAGTATGTCATTATATTCAGTGATTTGTCCAGACATGTGCCTGCTTTAGTTTCTATAGTTAGAGAGCAAGTCCGCAGGTTCATTGAGGGGCTCGGTCATGATATCCGGTCCAACATTGCTAGGGAGTTGGAGTCGGCTATTCCATTTTAGCAGGTGGTAGAGATCGTTCGCCGATTATAGGGCATGTAGGACTAGGAGGGAGACATCATGCGGGGTTAGGAGAGAGAGGACAGGGAGGCTAAGAGGCCTCGTAGGCTGGAGAGATCTACTGGTCCCTATTTTGGAGGCAGGCTACGGCGTGGTAGATGTTTTGTGGGTCAACCAGCTCTGTTTGCACTTAGGTTTCCTACGGTGTTTCAGGTATCCATAGGTCTCAGGGTACCCGTATCGGATACCTTCCATAGCTACGTCAATATAGAGGTTACTTTGAGTGTGGAGACACCAGCCACATGGTGAGAGATTGTCCGAGACTCAGGGTACATATGTCACAGTGGGGTATTCAAGCTATGGGTTCTGCTCTAGTTGCTGATATCCCTGCACCGCCGACTTGGGGTGTAGGTCAGGTGAGTGGATGGCTCCCAAGAGGGGGAAGGTCAGCCCGTTGATATGCTTTCCATAGTAGGGCTGAGGCCATTGCACCAGATGATGTTGTACACGTATGGTTTTGATTTGTTATAGAGTGAGTTTTGTGATTTTGTACTCTGCTTATGTGTTTACCCCTGTTGGAGATTCTATAGTGGTAGCCCACATCTATCATTTTATTTTATTCATTATTGAGAACTATGAGACTATAAGTGACTTCCTGTTACTCATTTCGGTACTTTTGATATGCTTTCTAGGGGATGGCTTATGACTTGTGATTTAGATGTTCTACCGATGTGGGAGCTCAGTATATGTTGTGATTTTGTTGGCTGAATTGAATTAGTGGAAGGTCTCAGTCGGTATGATATGTATACTACTTGTGATTCAGAGTTGAGGATGGAATCCTCGCATTTTCATATTGTTGGATGTGTTGAACCGGGCTACGTGCCATGATGGAAGTTATATTAGGATGAGATCCTTGAGATTTGTTCATATACCTTGATTCTTCATTGTTAAATTAATTCGTAGTATGGTACTGATAGAGAGTGGTGCTTGTCATACTTGTTTGATAGTTCTTTCACGTGTTTCCTTGTGTATTCAGTCATATTCGTGTTGTGCTTATTGGGCTGTAGCTTGTGAGGTGTGTGCCCAAGTGGTGTTGGGTGTGACTTGTTGATTTGAGTGAATAGTCATGGCATCTTCGTGTTTCTTGCATCATTGTCAGTGTTATGGAGGTTTGAAACAGGGTTCTAACAGATATGAGGTTAATTATCGGTGTTGGATTTGATTATGGAAAACTATCATGATCAGAGATGTGGTTATGGGCATATGTGTGATGTGTTACGTCATGTGGTTGTACTTGATGGGTGAGGCATGAGTTGTTGCAGCTAGTTGAGGCTGATACCGTGTGTTTATGTGTGAATCGAGTCTTTTGGAAATGATTAGATGGTGAGAAATTTGGTTCTAAGATTATTGTTGTCGGTGGAGGGAAATATTTTCAGTTGGGATGGTATCGTCGGGCCTATGTGGATTGGGGTGATGTGGGATCACCCGCATGTGTAGGTATGGTAAGTCCACTCAGTGAGTTGATGACTTCGGGTCGATTCTTGGGACGTTCGAGGACAAACGTTTGTTTATGAGGAGGAGAATGTAACGACTCGACCTGATGTTTTGAGAATTAGCATCTTGTTCGGTGGCTTAAGGTCTCGAGCAGCCTCGTATTATGTGTTATGACTTGCGTATGTAGTCGAGTTCGGGATTCAGATGATTAGGGATCAATTTGGAAGAAGGATTCTTGTTTTAGAAGCTTAAGCGCTAAGAGTTGATCGGAATTTGACTTTTGTGTAAACAAATTCGGAAATGGGTTTTGATAGCTCCAATGACTTTGTATGGTGATTTTGGACTTAGGCGTGCGTCCGGATTTGGATTTGGAGGTCCATAGAATAATTATTTTGGCAAAAAGTGGAAAGTTTAAGTTTTGGAAGGGAGGTTTGACCGATGATTGACTTTGTTGATATCGGGTTCGGATTTCGATTTCGGAAATTAGAATAAGTCCATTATGTCATTTATGACTTGTGTGCAAAATTTGAAGTTATTTCGAATTGAGTTGATACGTTTCGGCACGAGTTTTGGAATTTGGAAGATTTGAAAATTTATAAGTTCGATTCGAGGTGCGATTTGTAATTTCGACGTTATATTAATGTGATTAGAGGCCTTGATTAGGTCTGTGGTGTGTTACGGGACTTGTTGGTATGTTCGGACGAGTCCCGAGTGTCTTGGGTGAGTTTCAGATAGGTTTAGGTTGTGTTTGTGCTTGTTTTTGATGTTTCAACGTCGTTTCTTCAAGAATAAATAGTGCCATATTAAGCAAATGAGCTCCAAATTCAGTTTTTATTGAAGCATTAGATCCGTATTATAAGTACGGAGCCATAGCAAAAATAATCGTCGAATTCAGACATCCTATGGGAGAGTTATGATCATTTCCGTGTTGGGGAGACAACTAGTTTCTGGTGTAGTCGCAATTGCGAATATTTTATCCCAATTGCGACGCCTGCCCTATTGTTTTGTTGTTCGCAATTGCGAACAATTTTTCGCAATTGCGACATTTACCAGCACAGTTCTTCTTCGCAATTGCAAAGCCTTCTTCGTTTTTGCGAGGGTTCGCAATTGCGAACCCTGGATCGCAAATGCAACATCCACAACTTGTTTACAACTATATAATTCAGGTTTTTGCTTCATTTTGTGATATTTCTTAACCCTAGGTCTGATAGTGGGTGATTTTGAGAGAGGAATTTCATCTGCAATCATTGGGTAAGTGACCTTGTTCAATTTCTATGTATACTTCATGCTTTTATTTGAGTTTTAACATCAAAATGGTGAGAATCAAAGTGAAAAATTGAGAAATTTGTAAAATCTTTCAAAAATGAAAAATGAGGATTTGGAGGACGATTTGTTATCTGAATTTGATAATTTTGGTATGGTTGAACTCGTATTGGAATAGGTGTTTCGATTTTGTGAACTTTATCGGGTTTCGAGGTGCGGACCCGAGGGTTGACATTTTAGTTTTGTTAAAGATTGTATCTTTATTATCCGGAATTGTTTCTTATGAGTTTTATTTATGATTTGAAGTTATTTTGGCTAGATTTGAGCCGTCCAGAGGTTTTTTCACTAGAGAAGGTCACTTTAGAGTATCGGTCTAGCTTCTTTGACGTATGTATCTTGCCTGACTTTGTGTGGGGGAACTACCCCTAGGATTCGAGTCAATTGTACTAATTGTGTCATGTAAAGGCCGTGTGCGAGAGGTGCGAGTCCGTGCTCAGGCTTATTTGTGGAAATTTGTCCGGTTAGGGCTCTTAGGTTCTTATGTTCATTAGATATGAAGTTGTTTTGTCATGGTAAATCCTCCATTTACTAAATTCACCCTTACATGTCTTATTTGGAATTAATTGCTTCATGTTCTACCCTTATTGCCGATTAAACTCTTATGTGCCTTAACTGAAATTGTTGTCTCTTTTATTTCCATGATATCCTTCCCTAATTTCTTACCCTTAATTGAAGTTACTATTATCTTTTCTGTAATTGTCTATCCTTAATTGAATTTATTATTATCCTTTTCATAATTGCTTATCCTTAGTTGAAATTTTTATATCTCTTCCGTAATTGCTCAACCCTAAATGATGTTTTGTTATCCCTTATCATTGTTGACTTATCCTTATTTGGAATCATTGATTTATGTTATCTCTCTTATCATCGAGTTGTACTTTTGTGGAATCATTGCTACACATTATCTCTCCCTTGTTGAGTTATTCTTGTTGAGGCCATTATTCCTTGTTGTATCATTCTTTGTGAGCTTGTTCTTCCATTTTTTTGTGTTTAGAAGTTCATGAGTTGATTTACTTACCGTATTTTTGTGTTATTGTCGTTGTTGTTGTTGTTGTTGTTGTATTCAGTGTTGTTGAGCCGGGGTCTATATGTGGTTATGATATTGAAACTGTTTTGAGGAAATGTTGTGGTATGTGGGCACATAATGTGAAAGTCATTTTATTGAGTTGTTATGTTTTGGCACACGTGTTATTGTTGAGAGAATTGTTCCGGTGTTTGGACGAGGTTTCTGATGTGCTGTTGTTATTGTGTTTGCACGAGATTTCTGCCATGTTATTGTTATTGTGTTTGCATGAGGTTTCTGTCATATTGTTGTTATTATTGATACGTATACAGTGGTATACGTTTAGTGGTGAAACGCATGCAGTGAGATAATGTGGGCTTGACACGCGTGCCTAGCAAGGGAACTACTAGAAGCCATGCGGTGTGATAAGGTGGGCTAAAACGTGGTATGCTATTTCGGAAAATGGTTTTTAAAACTAAATGTAAAGGCCTCCGCGGTGATATAAGGAAAGTTTGTGCTACATTTTATAATTTGAGACTACGAGGCAGTACCTCGGTAGGGCTCTTATTGACATTTCCTCCTTCTTGTGTACTTTTCTTTGATTGTTGTTTCCTTAGCATACTATTAGTTGTCTTCCTCCGTGTTGCACTGTTTGTTTAGTTCTATATAGCGGATCTAGTTGTATTAGTCGTTGATTCAACTTAATTGTTGTCTTTATTACATTGTACATTTTGTGGTGATCGGTCTTATGTGCCATTCATTGTCTTTACTCTTGCTTGTTAACTTGAATTGTGGTAGAATACTTGCACAAGAATACACGTAAATGAATCACACATATCGGTTTAAGAAGATAAATCCTGACGTTATTGACCATTACATGTACTCTTGACTGCTTGGCTTCTATGTGAGAATTATTCTGTTGGCACGTGAGATGTCCGTGTGGATATTAGATATTTTCACTATCTTGGCACGTGAGTCGTTCGTGCGGTTATGGATTGTAATGTGGGCACAAGATGCCAAGTGATTTGGGTACATGAATTGGGACCCGCGAGCTGTGATTATGAGGTTTGGTACCTTGTGGAAATGCTTGAACAGATCTGGTGTGAAAGCGGTTGTTCTTATTCAGTTGTTGCTGGTTTTTCCTTTTTTGGTTTCACCGGACTTGGACTGTGTTCAGCTTACTCTACAGCATTATTACCTGAATGCTTCCTGTTAAAAATTATTGTTACTAGTAGATCATTGCAAGTATTGTTTAGTATTCCTTATCATGCTTGGCTTTATGTTAACATTGTTTCTCTGTTAGTTAACCTTCATACATGTTCAGGTTGTTTAATCCAGTGGGTGTCTTGACTGTCGCTCGTGACTACTCCACTGAGGTTAGTCTTAATACTTACTAGGTACCGCTGTGATGTACTCATACTACGCTTCTGCATATTTTTGTGCAGATCCAAGTGCCTCGGTTATTGTTGATTATTAGCTAGTTGGTCGAGCATTGCTATGCAGATTCAAGGTAAACCTGTCATCGCGTTCGCAGGCTTCATAGTCTCCTTATGTTATTGTAATTATACTGTTTAATTCCAATCCGAATAGTTGTATTTAGGGATTTTCTAGCAAACTTAGTAGAGATTATGACTTGTACTACCGGTTTTGGGGATTGTAAGTTGTGTATAAAGATTTCTATTTCATATTTATCAGCTGATGGTTAAATTCTCCTATTAATTTAGTAAGTGTTTAGGCTTACCTAGTTGTAGAGACTAGGTTCCATCACGACATCCTACGGAGGAAAATTGGGGCTGTGACAGATCTTTAAACTAGTGATACTATAATAGAATAGTACTTCATACTAATTCTTGTTGTTGTTATTATATTTTTAAAGCAGTACACCAATGTAAAAGATAAAAATTCTCTTATTTGAAAAGGTAACTGTCACGATCCAAAATCACGCCAAGGTCATGATGGCACTAAACCCAATTCGCTAGGTAAGCCAGCAGGCTTAAACAATCATAAAAAGATATGTCAGACGATGTTCAATTAATATAATATAGGTAATAACAAAGATTTTTATGATACAAGTGTAAAAAATACTATATCAATCCCAAAATCCGGTAGTACAAGTCATGAGCTACTAAATAGAATACAAATATATATCAAATATAAAAGTGTTGTCGGTATAAAAAAATAGTAGGATAGATAAGAAGCGGACTCCATAAGCCGTGAATCCAACATAGCTGCTCACCAAAAAGTCTCCAAATCAAGCTCCTAAGCACCCTCTTAGACGTTGTTGGTTCCAACACCAGGATTTGCACAAAACAATTCAGAAGTGTAGTATGAAATAATGGCAAAATTTTGACAAACAATACTCACTTTTTATAATATGTTTAATTCATACATATACAAGGAATATATAGACATTCAAAAAACAAAAAGTATAAATAATAAAATGCCTAGTCAAGAAACAAATACTAAGCATGCTTTTTAGATAAAATGATCAAGAGCATAATTAAGACACCAAATCTGCATATAAGGATGATATGCATCAAAAAGCATGTGTATTCATGCCTTTACATGAGTCTAAAATGTGTATGCATGATAACAACTAAAGCTTTACCTCAACTGATACCTCCCAGGTGCCTAATACTCCCCGGTGTCCAAAAACATTACGCACACACTGTCTAATGTAATATGGGTAATCACATAGCTCTGGAGGGATGGTATAAATATGTGACCATAATCTTCATCTCATAAATCAGTCATCAAACCACATGAAATGTACCACCATTTCATAATCACAATAATTGCACGAAATGACCCAACCATCCAACCTCAATCCAAAATAGAGTACTTATAATGACACGACTAGTCGTTTTGAGTTCTGGCCTATCATTTAGAGTTTTGAGACCTTGGATAGCTTTAGTTCATGTATTATGACTTGCATGTGCAGTTGGTTTCGGTTTTCGAGGAGTTCAGAGTTGATTTGGGAGTATAGCTCTAAATTCAAAAGCCTTAAGCTGGAAGAGTTAACCAAGATTTAACTATTGAGTAAAAGACCTCGAAAGATGGATTTGAAGGTTCCAATAGGTTCATGTGATAATTTTGGACTTAGGAGTATGTTCTGATCGAGTTTCGGGTGGACCGGGAGCGTTTTCGCGCATATTGTGGAAAGTTAGCATTTTGAAGGTTTTAGAATTTCCTAAGTTTGATTTGAAATGGACTTTGGGCTTATTGATGTCTGTTTTGGATTTCGAGCCTTGGAATATGTTCGTAGTGTGATTTGTGACTTGTACGTAAAATTTGGCGTCATTCCAGAATGTCTATGTATGGTTCGGATGCGTTCGTCGAAGATTGAAGGTTTGAAAGTTAAAAGAAGAATATTTCAAGCCTTTGGATAAATTCAGATAAGGTATTAGGACTGGTTGGTGTGATTGGACGGGGTCCCGGGGGTAAGTATAGTTTTAGACCATTTCTCCTTGTTTTACAACTGCTGGTTTCTAGTGTTCTTGGTGTGCATCGCGATCACGGATGGTGATTCATGATCACAAAGTAACATGGTGTTGGGGACTTGTTGTGCTTCGTGTTTGCGGGTGAGGCTCCGCGATCGCGTAGGTTCCTGGACTATGTCATGGCGTTCGCGTTTGGTAGTATGCGTTCATGAAGGGTTGGACCCGGGCGGGAAGAGTTAGTCTTCACGAACACAAAGGATTCATGTGCTTGCGTTGGTGAGGATAATTGTGTTTCACGATTGCGGGAGATAGGTCGCGATCATATAGGTCATTTGGGGTCAATGACCGTGTTTTTCTTCGAGATCGCAAGGCTTTAGACCGCGATCGCAAAGGGCAACGCCTGTGCAATGTATAAGAATGAAAATCATGTTTTGGTTCATTTTTATCTCATTTCTTCCATTAGAGCCAGTTTTGGGGCGATTTTGAAGGAGCTTTATTATCATCCATCATAAAGTAAGGGAATTATACCCATTGTGAGTTAAATGCACAAATTATATATGTATTTGAACATGAAATTGTGGGATTGTGATAAAAAACCTAGAATTAATATTTTTGTATTTTGACCACAAAATTGGACATGCAATTAGGAATAAATTATATATTTGAGTTTGTGGTATTGTGGGTAGTAGTTATCTTTGAGAATATTCCGAATACGTGCATGTAGGCCCTGAGACAAGGTTGATTGGTTTTCACGTTGTTTGATTAGTTTAGGATTGTTTGGCATTGGTTTGAGGTGTTAGAGAGGCGTGGAGCCGGTTATCGGATTTTAGTGTGAGGTAAGTCTCATGTCTAACCTTGTGAGGGGGATGCGACCCCGTAGGTATTGAATGGTTATTTGCTACTAGTTGTGGGTGCTTCGAATGCACGTGATGACTAGAGTCCGTACGAAGCTAAAATCATGTTTAAGTCCGGGTAGATTTAGGACTTTACCATGCAATATCATATTACTTGAACTCAACTTGTTTGTTTAATTACCTAAAAACTCATAATTTAAATTTGATTAGAGATCATGTTAGGTCGAACGTCATTACCTTGAGTTTCTTGGAAGAATATTTGATTGTTGGTAAAAGTCATGCTTACTTTATGTTCATATCCTTGTATTGCAAATATGTGGCCTGTAATTCAATAAGTTTCTTTTTTTCCTGGGGATTGGGCCGAACGCCTTGGCAGTACTATGAAATAGCATTATGGATCGGGTCAAACGACATCGGTAGTATATTGACATACATCCATGGACCGGGTTGTACGACCTCGGCAGTGTATGTCCACGATTATCATATATCGGGTCGTACAACCTCGGTATAATTCATGCATATTATCCCTAGGAGTCCGAATATCCATGATATTTCCCTTTTTATTGATACTTGGGATTTACTTGATATTCCTTATCTGTTTGAGATAATACTTGATATTTCTTATCTGCTTGAGATAGCATATGATATTGAGAAATTCATTCGGTCATTATGTTGGAGCATTATGTTAGTTATAGCCTTACCTCAGTATTTTTGTTGTATTTCATATCTAATTATAATTTATTGTACTGATTTATTGGACCACTCGTAAGTGTCGATATCGACCCCTCGTCACTACTTTTGCGGGGTTAGGTTAGGAACTTAATAGGTACGTGTTAGTTTACGTACTCATGCTGCACTTCTGCACTGATTGTGCAGGTATTTTCGGTGGTCATTTGGACATATGGGCGCAACTGTTGAGGCGACTTTATGGTGAGATGCATTCCATGTTACGATCTGTAGCACACAGAGTCTCCATCATGTTCATTTATATTGTCCTATCTATTATACATTCTAGACAGATATTGTATTAGTATTGTATTTCTTAGTAGATGTTCACGCACTTGTGATACCGGGTTTTGGAAGTTTCTAGTAGATGTTATGTTTTTTCTTAATATTATCACCATTTCCTTTTCATGTTTTATTAATATTTTGTATCTCCATGGGTTTCTCCGCATAAATTTACTTTATTTAATAAAATTTAGGGTTTCAAAAGTAATAAATTGAATAATTAAGTTGATAGTTCACTGTTGGCTTGCCTAACGGCGACGTTGGGTACCATAAAAGCCAATAGTGGGAATTAGGTCGTGACAACTTGATATCAGAGCACTAGGTTCACTTAGATCGCACGAGTCATGAACAAGTCTAGTAGATTCTCGCGATGTCGAGCATTCGGTCTCGATTGGGCACCTGTGAGTTATAGAGATGCTACAGATATGGTGCAGGATGTATTTCCCTGTGTATGCTGGAGGACTATTATCATCGCCTCGTGAAGGGGTATTCTGTCATTTCAGCCCAATGTTAGTGTTGCCTACGGTGTTGAGGCTATGCACAGTGTATTGCAATGTTCATGCGTTGTTATTGTGCAATACTTGTGTAAATGGTGGGATGCTTATTTATGTGTCGCGGTAGTGAATAACTAGAGAGAAGGATTATTCGGTTCATGGTTTAGTGATTTAGCATTTAATCCCAGCGGAGGAGAGGCAATTGGACTATGGATGCTCATGCTTTGGTTTGCGGAGTAGAGAGATTGGATATTTTTGAACTTGGTAGAATTCGTGTTTGTGTTGTGGTGTTGTCGTACTTATTTTAACACATTAAGGCTCGTCAGTATGATGGTCTTCATCTATTTTCCTTTGGACACAGTGTTGTGAAATTGTATCAAAAAAATGGTTATCGAAGATGACAGTGTGTTGCGATTTTGGTGTCGAATCGGTGTTTCTAGTGTTGAGAGTTCGAGAGAGATGTTCCTTGAATAGGCTTAGAGTTGATGGACTTCTATTTGTTTGAGTGATACAGAGATGGATTGTGATGTGGGGCGACTTTATGGGTGGTAGAAGATGGGACATTACTGGATATGTATCGCGGTGCTTGAATTGTTAGTAGGTCGAGTATGAACAACAAAGGCCGAGTAGTTTTCTTAGGAGAATGGTTTAACCGGAGTGGGAGTGGCAGCGTATCGTATGGATTCTGTGGTAAGATAGCCACATACTGTGAGAAAGTTTGGAGCGATTTAGGTCATGGTGGACAAATGACTAAGTCTGTGTATTCTGTTTGGAGTGGTGGCTTTTGCACTCAGGAAGTTCGAATGTGCTGAAAGAGTTTGCTTGGAATGTAGAAGAATGTGAATGCTTGATGATCATTTTGCGATGTAATATGACTTCGAGTTTCGAATGCATTGTTGGATCTTCAGTTGATGTTAATGGAAATGAACGGGCTCATACAACTGGTGGGCGACTGTGGGCTTAGGAGGAATAACTGATTTCGTGGTAGTTGTAACCAGGGCAATGTCGTTGGAAGATGTCGATATGGAATTACACTGTTAGGCTATCTCCTGTGAGCAGGTTAGGTGTTGCGTGATTTCTGATAAATTTCCTACGAAGAGCTCTACTTTCTATCTAACGGGAGGCATGTACTACGCTGTGGGTCCTTGGATTTCGCTATTATGGCTTAAAGCCAAGTGAGGGAGCCTACCGTTGATGATTAGGTCGCATGTGTCCTTGCAATTTTTGGTTATCGGTACATTGGCGGGTTAGATATGACTAACGAAAAAGAACATAACTGGTAATTCAAGCAAGGAATTTGATGGATATGTGCTAGAGTTCACCTTACCGATTCATGTTAAGGTCATGGATGGACGTAGATTTGATACTTTTTGTGGATGTGATGTACAAGGGAAATGAATTCATTCGGTTGCTTACTTAAAGTACTCGTGTACTAACAGATCACTAGTTGTTTGGTTATACAATTGGGACCAGATTAGAGTAGGAGACTCTCAATAATTGTTCTAGTGGATCTTAGATTTAAGGTGTTGTGCTTAAGGATTTTTGGGTTCATTATGTTTGGCTGAGGATTGGGTATTGAAGTATAGAGTGAAGAGTACTGGAAGTATTTCTATGTTGTCACCGGGCCTGCAGAGCAGTGTTAAAGAGGTAGAAGAAACAACTTCAGTTCACAAACATTCTCCTCGGGATGGGTGTATCAGTTGGAGAAACTATTGAGTGCATGAGAAGAGTGTAAAATGGCTTATGGGTATTGAGGCGATGTGGTCTTGCGGTTTGGGTCACTCACAATGAATGTTAATTGGGATCCACAGTGTGCTGGTAAAGAGAGGTGCTACCTTGAAGGCAAGTGCAGAGGAAATCGAAAGAAAATGAGTCAGTCTAATAGTGGTTTGGATAAGCATGGTTAAGGAAATGATCGGATCCTTCAGTGTGGTAAGGCTACACAGATGTTCCGTGGCTATACTTGCGAGCTTGACAACCTCCATGATTTGATTGATTTGGAGGTACTTTATTCTGATGGTTTTATTATGTGTAAATGTGTCCCGAAAGGATTGTGGCGTTTTAGGCCATAACTTGAGGTTTGTATCTTTTGCAGTTATGGGAATTTTGTTGCGTATTGCAATATTTCTTCTGAAATGAGTTAAGTAAAGGGTTCTAGCCGATGGAGTGGCTATTTCACTGGTGGTTCAGTATTTATGATGGGATTCTTGCACTCTCGCTTAATAGCATATTAGGTGTAGTGAGTAGTGTGGAATTGGGATCGAAGGATCAAGGTTACAGTTCGGTTTGACCGGGATGTCATGAGCTTTGAGGAGCGGGGAAAGATTTCAAATGTTCATAGTATGCTGGCACTATTTTAGTGTCGCATGAGAATGGTATTCTGTGGAAGAGGCAGTATTGAATTGTAGATTCTTGATTTACATTACAGAACTAGTATGGTTGGTAGCCTTGGGTGTGCAGATTTTGCTACCTAGTGCGGAAGGTTGTGGGAGTATCTCCTACTGGATAATCATACAAGTGTGGCGTGCTAGTCATTTAAGTGGCATAGATTGAAATCAGGTATGGAGACTCTGGTACTATCGCTGATGGGAGAGTTTTTGTCTAAGAGACGCTCTGCTCTATTCGTTTAGTTGCAGACTGTGGAATTTTGTTCTGGATTGGACGGTAGATCGTATGTGTCATGAATAGGGTCATTATAGATCCTTGGGAGAGTATTAACCCATTTTTGTATGATCAGAATCGGCTTGATGTCCGTTGGTAGACCTAATGTGAATGTATATTCCATACTAGATCAGATATGCTTATTCGGCATAGCATTGCTTATGGATGGGTCTTCGGTGTGGTAGATGTTAGTCCTGCCTTAGACTATTTTAGGTGCTACTCTTTTATGCCATATGGGTTGTAAGATGGCTTGATTATTCACACGTGTGATATGATACTGTGTAGTTCTTGTGTTATATGAGCGATATGGCTCTCGAGATGTTGGTTGTCTAATGCTCCTTAGTTGTGCTTGGCTTTTTAGCTCATGGCGCTATCCGTATCCCCAGGATTATGTTTATGCACTTGGTGTGCATGTGGATTATATACATGTGTTTAAAGGGTATGATCATGTTAGCTCGATGGATATTCCCTTATTAATTACTATGTATGAATCGGGTGGCACGCTGCCACGGGTATGATGTTTGGATCAGATTGCGTGCCGCAACGGTATCATGTGTGGATCGGGTTGCACGCCGCAATAGTGAGATGTTGAATATGGTTCCTTATACTTGTTTTGTGTTTTTTGTTGCTCATCTCTGAGTAGGTTTGTAACATTAGTTTGGTTGTTTTGCTCGTCGCGTAGGCCGGATAGTCTTGTATTAAGGTTCACTTTCCTTATTGGTCATATTTGAGTTGTGGCTCATTGACGCATTGATGGCGTCGTATGAGATTTTAGACGACGTTTGAGGTGGCTTACTGCCTGAGAATCTTGTACTGGGTGAGATGAGGTTGTTGGACCTGAAATCAATGCAATCAGATTTATATATAGTATATTGGGAGGAAAATGTCACTAATCAATTCAAAATGAGGCAATGGTTCTTATCAAGCATAGAGACTCCATGAGTTATTGTTTTGGCATGTGGTTATGAGTTTCTACATATCTCTTTCATAATTGAAGTATTGCGAGGGTTGGAACTGGACTTGTATGTGTTATGAGGTGTACTATGGGCATCGGGTTCGTAAATTTGCAGCTATTGTGGTTGGAGTATGTTACTATGAGAAAATGAATTATGAGGTGCATTGTGTGATTGAAACATGAGTGTATGATCACGTTTTAGTACAGCTTGTGGAGATTGCTACGATGTTCGAATGCTGGAATCGGACCTTGTATAGAATTCCAGATGTTGGAATTTGGTTCTAAGGTTTGCAGGCTAAGGTAGGAGGAAGGATCTTCAGTTTGGGTTGAGTTGATGTGTTCATATGGACTGTGGTGGCACGGGAAGGTGCATGAGGTATTAAACAATGATTTTGGGCAACTCTGGAATGGTTCTTGGCACGTTCGAGGACGAACGTATGTTTAAGTGGGGGAGAATGTAACGACCTGACCGGTCGTTTTGAGTTCTAGCATGTTGTTCAGTAGTTTGAGACCTTGGGTAGCTTCACTTCATGTATTATTACTTGCACATGTGGTTGGTTTCGATATTCCAGGAGTTCAGAGTAGATTTGGGAGTATAAATCTCAATTCGGGAGCCATAAGTTAGAAAAGTTGACCAAGGTTTGAATATTGAGTAAATGATCGCGGAATCAGGATTAGAAGGTTCCAATAGATTCTTCTGATGAGTTTGGACTTCGGCGTATGTTAGGATCGAGTTTCGGGTAGACCGGGAGTGTTTCGACGCTTATTGTGGAAAGTTGGCATTTTGAAGGTATTAGAATTTTCTATGTTTGATTTGAAGTGAAGTTTGGTATTATTGATGTCCGTTTGGGATTCCGAATCTTGGAATATGTTCGTCGTGTTATTTGTGACTTGTACAAAAAATTTGGCTTCATTTAGAAAATATATAGGTGTGATTCGGACGCATTCATCGAAATTTGAAGGTTTTGGAAGTTAAAAGAAGAATTTGGATCGTCGATTTGTGGTTTTGATGTTATTCGTGGTATTTCGAGCCTTTGGATAAGTTTAGATAAGGTATTAGGGCTGTTTGGTATGATTGGGCAAGGTCTCGGGAGTCTTCGGGTATGTTTCGGGATGGTTTCAGACCATTTCTCCTTATTTTGCAAATGCTGGATTCTGGTGTTTTTGGAGTTCATCGCGATCGCGGATGGTGAGTTGCGATGGCAAAGAGTAACCTGGAGCTGGGGGCCTGCTATTCTTTGCGTTCGCGGGTGAGGCTCGACGATGGCGTAGGATCCTGGACTGGGTCATCGCATTCACGTTTGGTAGCACGCGTTCGCAAAGGGTTGGAGTCGGGCTGGAAGAGTTATTCTTCGTGAACGCGAAGGAGTCCCACGTTCGCGTTGGTGAGGCTGGTTGTGTTTCGCGATCGCGGGAGATATGTCGCGATTGTGTAGGTCATTTTGGGTAAGCAAGTTTGTTTTGCTTTGCGATCGCGAGGCATTAGACAGCGATCGCGAAGGGCAACACCTGGGCAGTGTATAAGAATGCAAATCGGGTTTTGGCTAAATTTTATCTCATGTCTTCCATTAGAGCTGATTTTGGGGCGATTTTGAAAGAGATTTTTCATCATCCATCATAAGGCAAGTGATTTCTACACATTGTGAATTAAATACACGAATTATATATGGATTTGAACATGGAATTTTATATAAATTGTGGGATTGTGAAGAAAAACCTATAATTGATATTTTTAGATTTTGACCACGAAATTGGACATGGAATTAGGAATAAATTATATATTTGAATTCGTGGTATTATGGGTAGTAGTTATCTTTGAGAATTTTTTAAATTCGGGTAGGTGGGCCCGGGGGTTGATTTTGTTGACTTTTAGAGCAGAGTTGAAAATTATCATAAAATTGTAAAATAACGAGTATTGGAGTATATTTTGATTGGTTTTCGCGTTGTTTGATTAGTTTCGGATCGTTCGACATCGGTTTGAGGTGTTAGAAAGGCATGGAGCAGGTTATCGGATTTCGGAGCGAGGTAAGTCTCTTGTCTAACCTTATGAGGGAGAAACTACCCCGTAGGTATTGAATTGTTATTTGCTACTAGTTGCGGGTGCTTCATACACACGAGGTTACGAGAGTCCGTACAAAGCTAAAATCATGTTTATGTCCCGGTAGACTTAGGATTTTACCATGCAATATTTGTATTACTTGAACTCAATATTTTGATTAGAGATCATGTTTGGTTGAACATCATTACCTCGAGTTGCTTGGCGGAATATTTGAGTGTTGATAAAAGTCATGCTTACTTTATGTTCATGTCATTGTGTTGCAAATACGTGGCTCGTAATTCGATAAGTTTCTTCTCTTTCTGGGGATCGGGCCGAACGCCTCGGCAGTGCTATAAAATTGCATTATGGATAAAGCCAAATGACCTCGGCAGTATATTGAGATGCATTCATGGATCGGGTCGTACGAACTCGGCATTGTATGTACATGACTATTATGGATCAGGTCGAACGACCTCGGCATAATTCGTGCATATTGTCGCTAGGAGTCCGAATATCCATGAGATTTCCCTTTTTATTGAGACTTGGCATTTACTTAATATCCCTTATCTATTCGAGATAGCACTTGATATTTCTTATTTGCTTGAGGCCTTGGCAGTCTGAAATTCATACTATTATTATGTTAGTTACAGTCATACCTCAATTTTCGTTGTATTTCATATCTAATTATAATGTATTGTACTGATTTAGTGGACTAAATGTCGATGTCGACCCCTCGTCACTACTTCTTTGGGGTTAGGCTAGATACTTATTAGGTACGCGTTGATTTACGTATTCATGATACACTTCTGCACTGATTGTGTAGGTATTTTTGGTGGTCATTTGGGCGCATGGGCTCAGCTGTTGTCACGACCCCAAATCCACTATTCGTGATGGCACCTAACCCAACCCGCTAGGTAAGCCAATTATCAACTATCCAATTCCAATGAAATTAATTAGGCAATTAATTAAAAGAAGATATATAAAATCAATACATTTCCCCAAGAACTGGTAGTACAAATCATGAGCTTCTAAGAATAGAGTTTACAAAGCGGAAATAAAATATATACATAGTGTGTTTGAAAAGTACATAAACAGAGTTTTATAGATCTAAGGCTACCACGAACAAGAGGTAGCTACAACACGCAGGTACATCTTCAGATCCAGCTCCCAACGAACATAACAACATCAGCAGCCAACATCTGCACGCAAGGTGTAGAAGTGTAGTATAAGTACAACCGACCCCATGTACTCAATAAGTAACAAACCTAACCTTAGGTTGAAAGTAGTGACGAGCTAACAAAAAGGTCGGGTCCAACACCAATATTACACAACAGTTCTTAACAGTACAGTACAAGTAACAAAAGAGTATCTCATAAATAAAAGGCCCAGTTTGTTCACAGTTCCAGAAAAGTAGGCGTTTCTTTTCAAATATCTCAGCGAAAACCCAAATCCTTTACCGAAAAAAGCCAAAATACGAGTAAGTTTGAAAACTGTGATTTTTCCCAAAATCCTTTCAACAATAAGTAAGATGTTTCATTTTCAGATAGCATGAGGTAAGAACTTCTCTATGCCTACATTTCAAGATACTGGTAAAATCATAAATGTCCCAAAAACTGGGTAGCAGAAGGAAATGCACCTCTATGCATGTATCACAAGTATGCATGTCAAATGCAACGCATCTCGATGATGAGCTCATGTACTCACTCTCTCAGATTACTCAATCTCATTGTCTCGTATTCTCTCTCACTATGCTCAGCACACTCAATCACTCAGCATTGTACAATACCCGCTACGGCGTGTAGCTCGATCCACATATATATAGTCGACTGCGCTCACTGGGGGTGTGCAGACTCCGGAGGGGCTCCTTCAGCCCAAGCGCTATATTGTTGCGGTGTGCAGCCCGATCCAATATTATTGCGGTATGCAACCCGATCCAATATTGTTGTGGCGTGCAACCCGATCCAATATTGTTGCGGCGTGCAACCCGATCCAATAATATATATATATATATATATATATATATATATATATATATATATATATATATATAGCCCGAAGGCTTGTTGCGGTGTGCAACCCGATCCATATAAAATATAATCAATATAATATGCTACGGCGTGCAGCCCGATTCCAAAATGTCACTCTCACTCAGTCCCTCGGCCTCACTCAGTCATCAATCTCTCCAATCTCACTCACGGGCTCACAATGTCATGAAACTAGCCCGACAACAATGATATGATGTATCAATAAATAATATCTGAGACTGAGATATAGTATGAATGCATGGATATGACTGAGTATGAAGTATCAATGAAATCAGTGAGATGACAGTAAGAGACGACCACTATGTGTCCAAACAGTATGGGATAATGCCTAAACATGATATCTAGCATGATTGACAACTTAACTACTTTATCACATGGTGAAAACACGGATATCAACAAAGTAGGACCACTATACAGTGCCATGGGAACAACAGAGTCTCAATTCACATGGTGCACGCTCACATGCCCGTCACCTAGCATGTGCGTTACCTCAATACCAATCACATAACACGTATTTCGGGGTTTCATACCCTCAGCACTAATATTAGAAGAGTTACTTATCTCGAACAAGCAATTTCCAACACTGAGCAAGCCAAGCGATGCTCTAAAATGCCATCCCGCGTGTTCCGACCTTCGAACGGCTCAAAAACTAACCAAAAACAACTCAAATACATCAAACAATGCTAAAGGAACCAATCCCGATCGAAAAGATCAAATCTTAAATCACTAGCCCAAAATCGGCCAAAATCCCAACCTGGGCCTGCACCTCGGAACCCAATAAAATTTACAAAATTCAACAACCCATTCAATTATGAGTCTAACCATACTAGTTTCACTCCAATCCGACCCCAATTCAATGTTCAAAACTCAAAAATTCATATTGTGAAACTTTAGGCCAAAACCCCCAATTTCCTCTATAAAATTCACAATCCAATGACCAAAACCGAAGGTAGATTCAGGAAATATACCCAAAACCGAGTAGAGAACACTTACCCCGATTCATATGGCAAAAATTGCCTCCAGAATCGCCTCAATCCGAGCTTCATATCTCCCAAATCACCCAGCGATTCCGCATTTGCGGACAATTCGTCGCATCTGCGACCACTGCTTCTGCGGTAAAAACTTCGCTTCTGCGAAAATAGCTTTGCCCAGCAAATCCAACACATGCGGAACAATTTCCACTTCTGTGCACTCGCAGGTGTGACTCCTCCTCTGCATCTGCGATGACGTCCAGCCAAGCCTGCCACGCTTCTGCGGCCAATTATCCGCATCTGTATACTCGCATTTGCGCCCACTCTTCCGTAGATGCGGAAAGACCAGAATCAGAAATCTTTTCAAAAATTTAAAATGCAATGAAATGATCCAAACCTAGTCTGAAACTCACCCGAGCCTCTCGGGACCCCGTCCGAATATACCAACAAGTCCCCTAACATAACACGAACCTACTCGAGGCCTCGAAACACACATAACAACATCGTAACGATGAATCACACCTCAATTCGAAATCAATTAACTTTGAAACTTCACGCTTCCACAACCGATGCTGAAACCTATCAAATCACGGACCTCCACATATCAAAAAGTCCACTCCCGGTCAAACTTTCCAAAATTTCAACTTTCGCTATTTCGAGCCAAATTCAACCACGGACCTCCACATCACAATCCGGATGCGCTCCTATGTCCAAAATCACCCAACAAAGCTAATGGAACCATCAAAATTTCAATTCGAGGTCAAATGTAAAAAAGTCAAACTTGGTCAAGTCTTTCAAATTTAAAGCTCCTGAGCTGAGAATCATTCTTCCAAATCAATCCCAAATAACCTGAAAACCAAACCGATGATTCACATAAGTAAAAATACATCATACGGAGCTACTTACGCCCGTAAACTACCGGGCGAAGTGCAAATGCTCAAAACGACCGGTCGGGTCGTTACATCCTCCCCCACTTAAACATATGTTCGTCCTCGAATGTGTCCCGAGTTGTTCTCAAAGCCATCAAACGTCGTATAACCTTGCCATGCACATACTTGGGGGTGATCCCACGTCACCCTATTCCATATAGGCCCGACAACACAACATAACTGAATATCATTACTCCAACCTTAGCCCATAAGCCTTTGAATCTAATTTCCAACATCCGAAATTTCTATAAGGATAGAATCCCGCAACCTACATACTGTATAAGTCTAAACAAGCTGTACCAAAAGCCGTAACCATAACTCAAATACTCAAAACTCAAATACCACATAGCTCAAATGGTCGAAGCAATGATTCCTAATCACAGCAGCTGCTCAAAACAACCCAATGCCTGTAACAAACCTCATATCAAACAAGACTCCATTCTAAAACCTTCGTACACTATCGACGATGAAAGAAACACACAGAAACTTGTAACCATTCATCATATCAGCCAGTCGTGTAGCTCTCTCTCTCCTTCGACAAGAACCATAGCAAATTTCTAAGCCGACTTTCGATATTATCCTTCCAAATATACCATAATCAAATCTGATAGCACCCATCCTAGATCCGACGAATTCATCTTATCAAAGACCAGCTACTCTATCGACATGCCACACCAATACTATCTAAAGCCACAACTCGTTCAATCTGTGCACCAATAAGCAACAATCCAATGTATTCAATCACGAAAATGACTCAATCAAGAGAAACGCCCCGCAAGCTCAATAGGTACCGCCACAACGCAATGCTAAGAACCTATCACACATCGTAGGACCAAAAGACACGAAGCTAACACAAGGAATCATACCTCAACATAATTTCGTTGCAATGCGGGACTCTATCCAACCGATGATCCATATCATATACCTCACGCAACCCTACTCAAAATTAATAGCCACACGAAATTCGACATTAAGAACCCAAAGTGTATTACCATAACCACGGAGAAGCAGATGACACAATGCCACACAAAACCTGAGAGAACATAACCAATACGCCCTCAATCATGCAATACCCAACTACTCATCTCGCTCAAATTCCGCTATAAGACCATAATAGAACCGCACCATGTGTGCCTAAAACAAATGAATCACAACTCCTCGTAGCATAGAAGATTAACTCATAGAAAATTCCAGAACATGAATAAGCTCAGCAACAACCGAATGGAATGTCCCTCAATAATAGCAGTATAGAGCCAACCAATCTAGCTTGGTGTAGAATACACATCCTAATTGGGCCTACCAATGGACTCCCAAATCAGCTCTAGTCACCCACAGATAGATAAATAACCTCTGAAAGTCTACATTGACTGAATCATAACACTTTATATCATCTGGCTAGCTTCGGCCATAACTTCACAGTCCACAACTATGAAACAATCTGCTCTTGAGAACTCCCAATCTCCAAATCCATATAACACAGTAATCACCATATTTGATCCCAACTCCACCGCCAGAATGTCTAACACATCTCTCATACACGATTATCCCACGAGGAATACTTCTAAAATTCTACCGTGCGACATAGCAAAATTTGAATATCAACAGTCAATCAACCAGAAGAGTGACGCAGTACCAGTGAAGTATCCATACATCAAAACACATTGGCCCTTCTAAAATGTATACTCTCATCAATCCATACCAAATAGTAATATCATTTACCTAGTAATCTGAAACAGTCCATGCTGCCTGCGAATTTTATGACCTTCCCTTCCAAAACAAAACTGTGATCCCGCTCAAGTAAATTTCAATCCCACACAACACACCGCATACACCATGCCATCATATAAAAAATACGAGAACTTCATAGTCCACTCCGAGTAACAAGCAACTACATACTCGATTAGCAAAGAACCTTCCATTTGATTTCATCTAGGAGATATTCACTATACACTACATGCTCCTCATGCCAGCAGGAAAAATACCCCTCGAACCTTGGTAAAAACCATTGAGAACTCTTCGAACCTATTTGCACATAACCACACTATCATAACCGAATCTCTCTAACTCAACCCAGCCACGCAAGTTGCCAAAACCCAAGAGCATTGCCATGAAACCCCTGTAGAGACTAGCCACGTCATAAGTACCCAAAGAACCGATTATATCTGTTACTGTGCTAACCCAACCTACTACCAAGTTGGCCTATTTCTCCAAGTCCTTTCCAAATTGCCTTAAAATTGATACTTCTCCTTGCTAAAAACACCACGATCATTAACCAAAATTCACCATACAAGAGACCCTAGTATAAAACCACAGTGCCCTAAGGCCCATAAGCCGCTGACTTCCCTCTTAAGCACCCCAAAACACCACAACCGAGACACACACTTTAAAAGACCTTATGTGAATTTAAAATTGTTCCTCTTCCCTTTTTCTTATACTAAAATGTAGAATCCGTAGTCATACAGAATTACAGCAAGTCTCGACACCATCCAATGTAACTCTCAGTTTCTAGCCATATACACATCTTGAAAATTTCAAACCACTACATATAAATCTTGAATCCATTAGAACCATTCTCGAGAGTCATCCACTCTACTCAAACCTCAATTAAACCGACCAAATGGACCAAACGGCATGTGCCCCATTAACACACCTACACCCAAGGGAGTAACCCACACTCCTAAGCAACCGAGAAAATTCCTACTCCTTGTACACTACATCTTTCATGACTAACCACTCAATCATTCCATAATTCCCATATACCCATAGAGTGTAATACAACCCATATCCAGAAATCCCCTTACTCAAGTCATCCTCAATCTCAACCCCTGCAAGTCATAACTGATTCACCAGTATACCCCGAACCGAAATCAATACAACACATAACCGTACAATCAACTCGGCGATAGTAGGCTCCCCCACTTAGCTCACATCCACAGAACAAAAACACTCGATAACATCATGATACACATACTCTATTATTGCCAGAATCCTACACTGAAATTCAACTAAATCCTGCGTAAGCTCATGTAACACAAACCATATAATATCTCAAATAATCTGCAAATCTCGCATTCATCCTTGTGATAGCCAGGTCAACTGTTACATCGATCCAAACTCAAATTTCACAAATATACCCCACCGATAAAAGAGAACTCTCTACAAAACATCATAAGGATCACACAACCTCAGGACACCTCACAGGAGATAACCCATCTGCTCTGCCTCAAACTGACATCTCTCTATACCCTTCCACAGTCACGACTACTACACAATCACTTTATCTTCTTGATTCTGAACTCGTCAACAGGACATGAGAATCTACATCACTCCATAACTAAACAACATGAGAGATCCCTCAACACAGAAATAACTCAAGACCATACGCTATATCAAGACAGAAATTAAACACCCAATAGTCCTTGCTACCTCTCAGTCACATCATACTCACCACATAGCTATTTCACCGCTCATCGAGCCACAAATTCCTCTCGTAGGGACATTACCGGTCATATAAGTCCAAATGTACAAGTTACCACTGAAGCTACCAAGCTAAAGCTGCGGTCTAACCATGGCCTCAAGTCCTCCAGACTGGCCCATCACCAAAACACAGAATACATATCTCGAACCTCGTTCATAGAATCACAAGTCGGCGATGCACAGCTGATACCGAGCGCTCATGTGCACATACGAATTCGTGGAAGGAATTCAAAGGGTTATGCTTCAAGCTGAATCAATGCCACACAATAAGGAAAGAAAGATGGGAAGTATATCCAAAATGTCATGTAGCCTCTCGAAGATAGGTATGGACGCCATCATACCGATACGCAAGACTCTACTAGACACTTGCTCATAACTTGCAGAACCTATGAACCTAGAGCACTGATACAAACTTGTCACGACCCCCAATCCACTAGTCGTGATGACACCTAACCCAACCCGCTAGGTAAGCCAATTATCAACTATCCAATTCCAATGAAAGTAGTAAGGCAATTAATTAAAAGAAGATATATAAACTAATAAATTTCCCCAAGAACTGGTAGTACAAATCATGAGCTTCTAAGAATAGAGTTTACAAAGCGAAAATGAAATATATACATAGTCTGTTTGAAAAGTACATAAATAGAGTTTTATAGATCTAAGGCTACCACGAACAAGAGTCATCTACAATACGTAGGTACATCCTCAGATCCAGCTCCCAACGAACACAGCAGCATCAACAAACAACATCTGCACGCAAGGTGCAAAAGTATAGTATGAGTGCAACCGACCCCATTTACTCAATAAGTAACAAACCTAACCTTAGGTTGAAAGTAGTGACGAGCTACCAAAAAGGTCGGGTCCAACACTAATATTCCACAACAGTTCTTAAAAGCATACTTCGAGTAACAAAAGAGTATCTCAGAAATAAAAGGCCCAGTTCATTCACAGTTCCAGAAAAGTAGGAGTTTCTTTTGAAGTATCTCAGTGAAAACCCAAATCCTTAACCGAAAAAAGCCAAAATACGAGTAAGTTTGAAAACTGTGATTTTTCCCAAAATCCTTTCAACAATAAGTAAGATGTTTCATTTTCAGATAGCATGAGGAAAGTACTTCTCTATCCCTACATGTCAAGATACCGGTAAAATAATAAATGTCCCCAAAACTGGGTAGCAAAAGGAAATGCACCTCTATGCGTGTATTTCAAGTATGCATGTCAAATGCAACGCATCTCGATGGTGAGCTCATGTACTCACACTCTCAGAGTACTCAATCTCACTGTCTCGCATTCTCTCTCACTATGCTCAGCAAACTCAATCACTCACCGTTGTACAATACACGTTGCGGCGTGCAGCCCGATACACATATATATAGTCGACTGCGCTCACTGGGGGTGTGCAGACTCCGGAGGGGCTCCATCAGCCCAAGCGCTATATTGCTGCGGCGTGCAGCCCGATCCAATATTATTGCAGCGTGCAACCCAATCCAATATTGTTGTGGCGTGCAATCCGATCCAATATTGTTCCGGCGTGCATCTCGATCCAATTATATATATATATATATATATATATATATATATATATATATATATAGCTCGAAGGCTCGTTGCGGCGTGCAACCCGATCCATATAAAATATAGGCGCCCACACGCTCGTCACCTAGCATATGCGTCACCTCAATACCAATCACATAACACGTATTTCGGGATTTCATATTTTCAACACTAAGATTAGAAGAGCTACTTACCTCGAACAAGCCAATTCCAACACCGAACAAGCCAAGCAATGCTCCAAAATGCCATCCCGCGTGTTTCGACCTCCGAGCAGGATAAAATACGGCCCGAGCTAAAATACTCGGCATTTATGGACTAGTACCGTACAAGGTACCACATGGCCATGATAGGAAGGTGTATTAAAACTAAGTAGTATTTTAAGTAATTTGAGATGATTCATAATTATGTGGGTAATCGATTAATTGTTGGATTAGTGGGGAATTTCCAAGTTAATTAGGAAATTGGTAATTTATTTAAGACATTTTGGACTGTCTTTTGGATAAAGTATTGAAACCAACGTGGCAGCCAATAAAACCCCCCAAAGAATGACTCTTCAATTAGGTGCTATGTGGCAGATTTAAGAGAAATGGTGGCACACAAACCTCAAAGTAAGGGATTATTATGCATAAGTTAAGAGGAAAAATTCATAAGCTTGCTAAAGCTCACGGGTGAAGCTCAAAATTTCAAGAATCTCTTTACTCACTATAAGACATCTAATTCACAAAGGAACGTGAATTAGAAATAAGCAAAGTAACAAATTTTGGGCAAAAGTTTTATACGGATTTCCCCCTACTTCGATTCGCCGTTACGTGTTGTTGCAATCAATGTGTGTTAGAGGGATTGTCAAGAGAATCGAATCAGGTATGCTAAGGCTAAGCCCTTCCTTCATTTTGGCATGATCTTGTAATTACATGTGTTTGATAATGAGGCATAAATAGAAGTTCATACTCCCGAATTTATATACATTATCCTAGTCTCATAAATTACAGTATTCTCCTTATCGGGACTTCATATTTAATTGAGTATTGTCTTCTTCCGATTAAGAGAGCAGAGAGCCTATACATACAGTATTACAGTATTTTCATTACCATCGAGCAATAATCGATAGGCAGACCCCTATTGGGCAACCTCTGATCATATGGTAAGTTATATACCGAACCTATTGTGACCGAGCGCCTATGAGCGAGCCCAGCATGGCCGAGATACAGAGCCTAGTATGGTCGAGCTCCTATGAGCGAACCTACTACGGCAGAGCAATTATGTATACTGAGCCTTATAAGGTCGGACAACTATTTTACTTACTATATTGAGAGAGTTGAGTCAGTATCAGCAGGTGAGTATATCTTCAAATTATATTTGACTCCCAGTTACTTTTAGTTATTATATTATCAGTTCAGTTTCAGCTTTCAGTATATTACCTTACATACTTGGTACATTATTTTGCACTGACGTCCCTTTTCTGGGGGCGCTGCATTTCATGCGTGCAGGTTCAAATAGACAGACGGGTAGACCTCCTCATTAGGTGTTGCCCAAGTTTAGCTTGATCGGTAAGCTCCATGCCCTTTGGATTTTCCGGGTCTAGAGCTTTATGTACATCTTGTGTATATATGTATATATGATATGAGTAGGTCGGGGCCCTGTTTCGATCACAAAATATCCATCAGTAGAGGCTTGTAGACATATCCTGTCAGTTAGTGCAGTATTTTGGGGCTTGTAGACATATCATGTCAGTTAGTGCAGTATTTTGGGCTTGTAGGCATTTTATGTATATTTTGTTGGTTTTCCAGCTGTAGTAGTTATGACAGCCTTGTCGGCCCAGCATTATATTGATGTTTCTAAATTGTCTTGTAATGTGGCCCATGCCCAAAGTATGACATTATATGTTCAGAATCCCTTAGTCGTAAGTTGGTACGCAAGGATAGGTGAGGCACCGGGTGCCGGTCTTGCCCCCCAAGTTTGGGGCGTGACAAGAGTGGTATCAGAGCAGTTCTATCCCGGGGATTCTACAAGCCGTGTCTAGTAGAATCTTGTTTATGAGTGTGTTGTGCACCACACTTATAAGACTGTCACTCTTTCTTCTTACTCTAGATAGTGTGGTAGAGTTCAGTCGTAAAAATTGAAATTCCTAAATTCTATTATATTTGTAATACAACGATACCGACATTTAGAAAGACGGTTGATAAGGGATTGAATATGGCCGTGGAAAAATTTAGTCAGAGGAACTCAATTTTGCATTGTACTTATGATGAATAAATGTAAGGTCTCCAGCAGAATATGTGGATACTAAGACGTGCAAACTTCTTGATAAGGAGCCTTAAGGCAAGAATATCTATCCACCTCTATAGTGAAAGGCAATGAGAGATTTAGAAGATAGATACAAATTTCAACAAGTAAAAGAAGCAAGGTGAATAAGGGTACGCGGTACCCAGTTAGTAAAGATGAACATTATCTACAATCCAGGAAGAGAGATATAAGCATTTTGAGTTACCTTCAACAGTAATAGAGGTATTTATAATTGGCCACACCCATTTCAGTTACACCCTATGGGGGGTTAACAGGTGTAGTTTAAGGGAAGGACGTGATATCAGGATCCGGCTTGGGTTAGAGTAACCCAAAATAGTGAATGGATTGTTTGCATTAGTTGACATTTCCGAAGGATATAGCAAATGTGCTAATAGATCTCCTTGTGAGACACCCAGATGGTGCACTCTAGAATAGTACTGCTAGATATGAATACTAGAATGTTCAAAGACAGGCACTGGAATCCTGGAAGGAATAAACATTACCTTAGTATGGCTCCCGTCCCAAGTAGAGCGAGAATGCTAGGCAACCCGAAGAGCCAATGGATGAAGTAAGAGGAGCTAAAAGCAAAATAATGTCTTGTTGAAGTTTTCAAAAGAAAGTGATAGGCAGAAATATTAGCGGGAAATAAGGAGAGAGATAAGGAAGCATAATGAGTAAGGTGTGATACATGGATGACAATGGTAGATCAAAAAATAATGACAGTATTACAGAGTCTATAGTCAGGTGAAGGAAGAAACGAGAGGTAATAGGCCTTGAGACAACAAAAGAGCATAGGCCATAAAGTCATATCTTTATTTCGAGAAATAAGTTCGTGACTCTAACGTGATTACCAGAGGGAAAAGCTAGACCTTCAGAGTAATAGAAATCAGTATGGGCTGGCGAACAAGATAAAGTAAACATGGATTAGGGACTGAGTGGTTTGATAATGGTCGACATCATGAGAACTTCAGATTTTGTTCTGGCGATAATAGAATAGACAACAGAAGAAGATTCATGAAAAATTCAGAGAATGGTCATTCAGGAAGACACTTCCCTAAAGCAAGCAATGTTTGAAAAGTTAAGCTTAAGGGATTGTATGTGCCAGTTACACTAAGTGTCACCCTCGCGAGTGAGGAATTTCGTTATCCTTGGTATAAAAGGATTACCGCGAGCCGACTAAGGATCATCGATGATGTGAAAAGATTCCCAAGATGAGAAGGTAAAACATCTATACGTAGATCATCGTAGCACTAAATCTTAGTGCTCCCCTAAAGGGGAGAATATGGTGTGATGTGGCATTAAGTCAGAATTAAGTGGTTCTAGTAACTATGGAATGGTAAAGGAAGAATGCGATAAAAATGAGAAAGGGATGAGATTTCACTCATCCAAATCCTATAGATATTCTATGATTCCAGAACATTATGCAAGCACGACGTCAAGGAGAGGAAGTAAGGGTTCCTACCCGACATGTTATTGATAGAAAAGGAATGAGAACGAGACGTAAGTTAAGACAAAAGAAATAACCCAAGAAAGATTACACGAAACATTAATAAGAGAATGGGCCAACGAGTAGTTGGTAGTTTATTCAGGAAGAGCCTAGTTATGGCTAGAGAGGAGGTTATAGACGAGTCAGCTGATCGTGCAAGATAAACATAATAAAACCCAATACGGTGAATTTTGCCTCGTAGTAATGTCATTGTAATACTTGAGAAATATTCAGATAGGAGTTGGGGTAGTTAAAGGTGCCGAATGAGTGTTACGGAGATAAAAGAGAGTGCCACTAGGAAGACAATCAAAATATCAGCTCAGAAGCAACCCTACAAGTAAAAAGGCATGGAGGTAAGTAACTACAGATAATTATAGGCGAGGAAGGACATCAAAAACATTCCGTCGAGTATACGATGTAATAAGCTCGCAGCTTTACAAGAGTCAGAGGGTCCTCCCTAAATACTACAATGAAAGACTAGCTGAAGAAGTAAGGAAGAAGGTTTCAACCTAAGCTCAGTAACCTAAGGAGGAAGTGGTCTTATAACAACAGTCTCGCAACAACATTGTATGCACCCCATAAGAAATTGGCAAATATCGTGGCCAATATATATGGGCACTAAGATAAACCAAGTATTCATGCAACAAGCGGCAGAATGACCAGGAAAATCAATTGCTTGCATTTAAAGAAAGTTGAGAAGAAATGAAAGGAACTATTTGATCAATGATCCAGAGATAATTACATTATGAATGCACCTAAGATTTCGGGGTATTATGCAGCATATATGTTGACAATCATACAACCGTAGAAGACTTTGGTATTGCTTAAAACAAATAATTGAGTCCAGGTTATAGACAAAGGATTGAATTGTTAAAGGATTGTATCATGAATATTCCATAGCGTCCATGAAAGGCTAAAGTAATAACTAATACCATGAGCCGCAGATCAAAAGATAGCTTAAGCCTATATAAAGGCTAATCAGAAAGAAGAGGAAACCAAAGAGTTTAATCAACTAAGTAAATCGGGAGTCTGATTATTGGACCCGAAAAATTTCAGGAATCGTGATTGAGAACATAGAAGAATCACCCTTAATATCAGAGGTACAAGAGAGATAGTAAAACAACCATATTCTATAATAAATCTACAAGAAAGCTAGTTAGAAGAGTACCATCCTCATAAGAAGTTAGTATGAAGCTCCCACCGGATTGTGTGTGCACCAGAGGTGCAGGTTTTATAATAGAGCTTCAAGTTATGAATGTGAATTATACCTATGTTGAAGGGAGGTCATGAAGGAGATAGAAGATATGATGCGAGATTTTAAGCCAAAAGAAAACAACGTACAAAATACTAAAATGCAGAAGGTTGTGAATAGTTCATACTTCGGATAGAAGGCTTCAAGCACGGGGATTTAGTATCCAGGAATGACAGCAGCATCGTCAGTAGCATGTCTTCCAACCTATGGGTTCTAAGTATTGAGAGGTCTAGGAAGAAGTGTTAGAGACGCTGTGGTGTCTCGCTTGATGTTCCAGAATAACATTAGGAAATCTATGGTTCAAGAAAGTTGAATGAAGGTGGCGAATAATATAAATAGATATGTATAGGTCGCAATCTAAAGTATGGTAAAGCGACAAGGTTTTGGGAAGACAGGAGTAAGGATAAGAAAGGGCGAGTGAGAAGGTGACGAGAATGTATAAGTCCACAGGATTAAGCCCATGAAAACAAGAAGATTTGATGGTTTCTCTAAGTATACAAAGCTCAGCATAGCCTGAATGAACTCAAAAGAGACTAAGACTAATGGCATTTAGAAGAGATGGAATGCCGCCCTGATAGTACAATGAGGGTGTAATTGTGATAGATGAAGGATGACGATTGGACCTTCGATTGAGTAATGATTTGATAAATTGTACAGGATTAAAATACCCACGTAAGGAGAATCACATTAGGATGCTTTGAAATACGATTATGGAAGTATAGTATCGTATCGCCCCCAGATAGATCAGGAAAATCACCTCAAATGTTCCACGATGCAACGTGAGCCCTAGTGATTACGTAAGAGGTTTCGAGTTATCAATGGTAGATTGTAGATCAATATTGAGCCTAATCAACAACGGAAGGACAAAAGTCACAAAGTATGAGATGAGATTAGGCAGTCATTCTTAAGATTTATACATATGGGATAAGAAACGAAAGTAACCTGGAGTTTGGTAGCAGACCTCAGTAACAATAAATCGAAGTAAGAGTTATGGTATAGTATGACCTACCTAGATATAGTAAAGTCATACGAATGGATAATCGGGTCTATGAAATAAGATATAGCAATATTCATAAGTTCAATAAAGTATCGAACAGAGAACTTCAGTGTACTTATAGATACCCAAAGGGACATATTATCAAGCTCTGTATATGCTTACAAAGTGAGGCCTAGAGATTAACTAAAAACTAGAGAAAAAAGGAGAAAAGAGTCACATAAGCGCACATACAAGGAAAAAGTCGTACAGGCTGCATGACAGAAGGTAGCAAGAGTTACGAGATTGGAAGAATTCCGACCACAGACCATGGTGTGAGAAAGAGGCCTAAAGGGGGGAATGCCCTGGCGTTTGGGATTCATTCACAGAACAGTTGACTAGATGGCAAGAGGAGTACTAAAGTATTCGCAAGAGCTATGGGTTATGAGAATGATAAGTGCATCAGTCAACATTCGAGGACGAATGTTCCAAATGGGGGAATGATGTTACACCCCATATTTTCGTACGTAAAAGTACGCCATAAGTAAATTGATGAAAACTCGAAAATGAGATATTACATCCCGCATTTTCGTACGTTAAAGTTTCGTCGTAAGTTAATCGACGTAAGTTCGAGAATGGGATTATTTTGAGACTATAAGCATTATGCTATTTCAAACAAAGTGATGAGTAAAATCATGAAGGTGAGAGGGTAAGCAAATCGAAGAAAATAAATTTCGTCAAAGTTTGACATTTTGAGATAAAATACGGCCTGAGCTAAAATATCCGACATTTATGGACTAGTACTATATAAGGTACCATATGGCCTGATAGTAAGGTGTATTAAAAGTAAGTAGTATTTTAAGTAATTTGAGATGATTCTTAATTATGTGGGTAATTGGTTAATTATTGGGTTAGTGGGGAATTTTCAAGTTAATTAGAAAATTGGTAATTTATTTAAGACATTTTGGATTGTCTTTTGGATAAAGTCTTGAAACCAACGTGGCAGCCAGTAAAAATCCCCAAAGAATGACTCTTCAATTAGGTGCTATGTGGCAGATTTAAGAGAAATGGTGGCACACAAACCTCAAAGTAAGGGATTATTATGCATAAGTTAAGAGGAAAAATTCATAAGCTTGCTAAAGCTCACGGGTGAAGCTCAAAATTTCAAGAATCTCTTTACTCACTATAAGACTTCTAATTCACAAAGGAACGTGAATTAGAATTAAGCAAAGTAATGGATTTAGGGAAACAATTTTATACGGATTTTCCCCAACTTCGATCCGCCATTACGTGTTATCGCAATCAACGTGTTTTAGAGGGATTGTCAAGAGACTCGACTCAGGTATGTTAAGGCTAAGCCCTTCCTTCATTTTGGAATGATCTCGTAATTACATATGTTTGATAACGAGGCATAAAGAGAAGTTCATACTCCCGAATTTATATACATTATCCTAGTCTCATAAATTACAGTATTCACCTTATCGGGACTTCATATTTATATGAGTATTGTCTTCTTCTAGTCAAAAGAGCAGAGAGCCTATACATATAGTATTACAGTTTTTTCATTACCATCGAGCTATAATCGATGGGCATGCCCCTATTGGGCAAACTCTGATCAGATGGTAAGTTATATACCGAGCCTACTGTGGCCGAACGCCTATGAGCGAGCCCAGCATGGCCAAGATACAGAGCCTAGTATGGTCGAGCACCTATGAGCGAGCCTACTACGGCAGAGCAGTTATGTATACCGAGCCTTATAAGGCCGGACAACTATCTTACTTACTATATTGAGAGAGTTGAGTCAGTATCAGTAGGTGAGCATATCTTCAGATTAACTTTGACTCCCAGTTACTTTCAGTTATCATATTATCAGTTCAATTTCAGCTTTCAGTATATTGCCTTACACACTCGGTACATTATTTCATATTGATGTCCCTTTTCTGGGGGCGCTGCATTTCATGCGTAAAGGTTCAAATAGACAGACGGGTAGACCTGCTCATTAGGTGTTGCCCGAGTTTAGCTTGATCGGTAAGCTCCATGCCATTCGGAGTTGTCGGGTCTAGGGCTTTATGTACATCTTATGTATATATGTATATATGATATGAGTAGGTTGGGGCCCTATTCCGATCACAGTCTATCCATCAGTAGAGGCTTGTAGACAGACATATCCTGTCAGTTAAGGCAGTATTTTGGTCTTGTAGGCCTTTTATATATATATTTTGTTGGTTTGCCAGTTGTAGTAGTTATGACGGCCTTGTCGGCCCAGCATTATATTGATGTTTAGTCAGCATTCGCAATTGTCTTGCAATGTGGCCCATGGCCAAAGTATGACATTATATGTCCAGAATCCCTTAGTCGCAAGTCGGTATGCAAGGATAGGTAAGGCACCAGTTGCCGGTCTCGCCCCTATGTTTGGGGCATGACAACATCAAACAATACTAAAGGAACCAATCCCGATCGAAAAGATCAAATCTTAAATCAAAAGCCCAAAATCGGCCAGAAGCCTAACCCGGGCCCACATCTTGGAACCCGACAAACTTTATAAAATTCAACAACCAATTCAATTACGAGTCCAACCATACTAGTTTCACTCCAATCCAACCCCAATTCGATGTTCAAAACTCAAAAATTCATATTATGAAACTTTAGACCAAAACCCCCAATTTCCTCTACATATTTCACAATCCAATTACCAAAAACGAAGGTAGATTCATGAAATATACCTAAAACCGAGTAGAGAACATTTGTTCCAATTCATATGGTGAAACTTTCCTCAAGAATCACCTCAATCCGAGCTCCATAGCTCCCAAAATGAAGAAAGAACCAAAGCCCTCGATAATATAGCTTCTACCACAGCGATTCCGTATTTGCGGACAATTCGTCGCATCTGCGACCACCGCTTCTGCGGTAAAAACTTCGCTTCTGCGAAAATAGTATTGCCCAGCAAACCCCGCACCTGCGAAATAATTTTCGCTTCTGCGCACTTGCAGGTGCGACTCCTCCTCCGCATCTGTGATGACCTCCAGCCAAGCCTGCTATGCTTCTGCGGCCAATTGTCTGCATCTGCGCCCACTCTTCCGCAGATGCAGAAAAACCAGAACTAGAAATCTTAGCAAAAATCCAAAATGCAATGAAATGATCCGAAACTCATCCGAGCCTCTTGGGATCCCGTCCGAATATACTAACAAGTTCCCTAACATAATACGGACCTACTCGAGGCCTTAAAAGACACATAAAAATATCGAAACAACGAATCACACCTCAATTCGAAATCAATGAACTTTAAAACTTCACGCTATCACAACTGATGCTGAAACCTATCAAATCATGTCTGATTGACCTCAAATTTTGCACACAAGTCACATTTGACATTACGGACCTATCCCAACTTCCGGAATCGGACTCCAACCCCGATATCAAAAAGATCACTCCCGATCAAACTTTTCAAAATTTTAACTTTCACCATTTCGAACCAAATTCAACCACGGACCTCCAAATGACAATCTGGATGCCCTCTTAAGTCCAAAATCATCCCAACAGAGCTAACGAAACCATCAAAATTCCAATCCGAGGTAACATGCTAAAAAGTCAAACTTTGTCAACTCTTTCAAATTTAAAGCTCTCTAGCTGAGAATCATTTTTCCAAATCAGTCTCGAATAACCTGAAAACCAAACCGACGATTCACACAAGTCAAAATACATTATACGGAGCTACTCACGTCGGTAAACGACCGATCGGGTCGTTACAGCTATAAAGGAGACTTTAAGGTGAGCTCCATTTTATTTTACGATCCGTAACACATGGAGTCTCCATCATGTTCATATATGTTGTCCTGTCTACTTTACATTCTAGACGAATATTTTATTAGTATTGTACTTCTTATCATATGCTCAAGCACTTGTGATATCGGGTTTGGGAGTTTCTAGTAGATGTTATGATTTTGCTTAATATTATCACCATTTCCTTTTTCATGTTATATTAATGTTATGTATCGTAATGGTTTTTTCCGCATAAATTTTCTTTACTACATAATAAGAGGGAATGCAGGCACCTTAAGGTCAACATGTGTGTTTCATCTAAGGGTACTTAAGTCATTTGACATACAATGGACAATATAATTGGTCAATAGAGAATCTTACGGGAGCCGCTTCAGAAATAGTTTTGTGTTTGGACTATTTTACCCTTCTGCTCTGGATTGAGTTACGCCAGCTTTTTACCTTACATGTCAAGGATTTTGCTTAGCGTCAAATGCTATCTACCATCTAAATGCCAAGTAGCACGTCATTAATTGAATGAGCTTTCCTCTTTTTATAACTTTGCTTTTTTCGTACAGTGTTTCTGATTCTCAATTAGCGAAAGAAAATTTTGGAAAAAGTGACCTTACACCATCATCAGCAACCTCATTAGATTAACATTCAAAAGATGGTAAAACTAATCTCTTAGATAAATACTTCACTATGTACATTTATTCCATTGCTGCTTATAGGATTATAAAAAAGTTTAATTTTAGGGGTCGTTTTGTTCACACACAAATTATATCGAAATTATATTACGAGGATTATAATACAAGAATTAAATAATACGAGATAATTTAGTGGATATATTTTTTAATAGATGCTTAGTTTTATTGAAATATCAACGTATAATTTATATGTGTTTGATTTTATACTAGATAGACTTAAAAAAAGTTTAATTCAAATTTTCACCTTGACTTTTTAAGACTTCCTTCAAACATGTGGCCATTTGCAGTAACTATATTACTCTCTCTGGCCATGTGAGTGACTGATCTTCATTTATATTTTTCAGTTTAATTAGTAAGCTAATAACTTCCTGCTATGTTCTTTGTATTATAAAAATATCCAAACGATAAAGGAAATCCACAGTAGCTACTATGGAGTTCTCTTCCTATTTTGAATATGGAAAAACTTAAGATGCTTGTCCTGTTACTCATTTTCCTTAGCCTCCAATCGTTTGAAGATGAATTGTAAAATTCAGTAAAGGAATGCACATATCCATTGATTTGCTTAGAACTAAAATTTATAAGTCGCAAAATAAAGATATAAGAGATTACATAGTTAAATTTTTCTTATATTAATGCTAATTATATGTATTAAAATCATAAATGGTACTTTTCTAAATGGAAGATAGAATTACTGGAGAACCTACGCACAACTGTTTCAAATAAATATATATAAGTTAAGCAAAATTTTACTCATGCTAATTATTGGAACAAGATCATGAAGTAAGCTAAAGTTAAAATTTAATTTTCACGTACAGTTGGGACCAACAAAATTATGAGCTATATTTCCTTTAAATGACTTCAAGTGGTTCAAGATTAACTTTATCATTCTTTAGTGATGGACTATAATACAAGAGTTCATTTATGAAAAAGCACAAATGTTTAGCATACTCAGAGATAAAGTTAGGATTTAAAGCTTGTGGGTTCTGAATATTAGTCATTTTATATTATTGGAATTCTAAAATAATAATTTATACAAATCCAATAAATTATTTAAGAAGATAAAAATTTTGAACCAAAACTATTGAATTTAATCCGTAATAATATTCTAGCTCTATCGCTAGGCATACTGTTATTGGGCACGTGCGCATCACGCGCTGTCCATACAAGTTATTTAATAAAATTCATTGTTTCAAAAGTAATAAAATGAATAATTAAATTGATAGTTCACTGTTGGCTTGCCTAGCGGCAACGTTGGGTGTCATCACGGCCTATAGTGGGAATTAGATTGTGACAGTACTATATGCAATGATGTATACATATGAAAAAATAATAATTTTGTATGATACATATGGACAGAGAAATCAACATGCAGGGATATATGTGTGTGTACAAGTATGACTACAACTACAACATGTAATCCAACATACAAAATAACCCATCATGTCCAAATAAGATATCAAAAGCTTGACATGATTTATACAATGAGTAAAGTTGCTCAAGTAGTCATACAAATAATTAAGACATGTTACAAGAAGACATAAATCAAACAAGGCATAAAAAGACTAAAATATACCCCATACATGACATAATTTTGGTGCATACATATATGCTCGTCAGATCGCATATACGTCGCCCCTAAATACGTAGTATTTATCATGCAAATCCATCTTAGGAAACAATCCTTCAAATCGAGGTCAGCTAGGGTACTTACCTTGTCCAAAATAACCCTCAACATTCAAATATATTTTTTCTCTATCTTTGTCCTCCAAATGCCCAAAAACTAGCCAAACAATACTCCACAAGGTCAAATAAAGCTATAGAACTCAACTCCAAATGATAAAGTTTCAATCTTTAATCAAATCTCAAAATTTATTAAAAAGCTAACCTCAAACCATATGGTCGAAACCCAATACCTATGTTGAATCACGTTAACTATAACTCCACGAGTTCAAATATATGATAAGTTTTCAAATTCTAGTTTAAATTGATGTTCAAAATTCCAAACTATTTTTTCTTAACTTTTTGACAAAAATCCTGCTTTCTCTTGTTCAAACCAATATTTTAATGTTAGATCTAGTGATAGATTCATATATAAATAATAAATTTTCGTTCGAATCACTTAACCCAGGCTTGTAAATGAAGATTTAGGTCAAAATATTCCAAAATCAAGCTCCCAAATCTCCAAAGTAGTAAAACATGAGAAAGAATCACAAAATTAAACCCATTAACTGCCAACTTTCAGCCCCATGCACCACAACTACCGCACCTAGGTGGGTTTGGCTCTCAACCTTTTCCTTTACCCGGACTTGCTAGTCTGGGCGCCACATCCACTGAGGATCGGTAGTCTGGACGCGCACACCAGCTAGTCCTACAGAAATGCTCAGAATCATTTTTCAAATATGCCAAAACTTATTTGAGCCTTTGATACCACGTTCAACTATCTTAACTAGTCATTATACCCTATACAAACTGGTCTAAATGCTCAAAATACATATGAAAATATTAATACTAAGAATGAAGATCCAAACCAAAATATAAAATTTCTTCAGTTCTTCAAGTTTCAATTTTTACAAGATACGTCCAATCAGACCCACGCGCTTGGAGTTATCTTTCAACCATCCCAACAAGTCCAAATAACCTATATGGACTTATTCATAAGCTCAAAACATGATAGAAAAACTCTTCAACACAACTCAGCTCTCAAGTCAAACTTGTGAACCTTAACCTTCCAATTTTTATTTAATAGTGCCGAATTACACTTGAGCCCTTAACCTTAACCATCTCCTAATTCGAACATAAGTCTAAAATTATCATACGAACCTATCGGAACCTTCAAATAATGAATCCGAGCTTATTTACCTAAAATATTAACTTTGGACAAGTCTATTAATTTAAAGCATCTAGTTAGAAATTAAATGTTTTAAATCATTCTCCAACCTCACAATACCCAAACCACCTATTCTCCAAGTCATAAAATAGCAAATAAATGTAAGGGAAGTCTCAAGTAGGGAAATGGAGCTCTAGATGTCAAAATAACCGAATAGGTCATTACATTTTTTATCTCTTAAAAAAATATTTGTCCTCGAACGGGTTTAAAAATACTTGGACTGTCAAAAAAGTATTGATATCTGCTTCGCATATTAGATTATGTCTCACAATTAGCTTACTTGGTTGGTTGGTCTTTCCAAAAACACCTTCACCGAAGTGATCTCCTATTTATATGCATTGTGAGGAAGTCCAAAATGTATTAGTTATCTTTGTTATACTTTCGAAGCATAGAACATGAAATACCGAATGTAACCCCAATAGGAAAGGACGCAAAGAAGTCTATAAGTCATTTCACCGACTCTCTTCAACACCTCAAATAAGTCATTTCAGCTCTCAAGTCAAACTTGTGAACGTTAACCTTCCAATGTTTATTTAATAGTGTTGAATCGCGCTTGAGCCCCACATCTTCTAATTCAAACATAAGTCTAAAATTATCATACGAACCTATCGAAATCTTCAAATAATGAATCCAAGCTTATTTACCTAAAATGTTAACTTTGGTCAAGTTTATTAATTTAAAGCATCTAGTTAAGAATTAAGTGTTCCAAATCCTTCTCTAACCTCACAGTACCCGAACCTCCTATCCTGCAAGTCATAAAATACCAAATGAATATAAGTGAAGTCTCAAGTAGGAAAATGGAGCTCTAGATGTCAAAATAACCGAATGGGTCAATACATTTTTTTACCTCTTAAAAAAATATTTTTCCTCGAACTGGTTTAAAAATACTTGGACTATCAAAAAAGTATTGATATATGCTTTGCATATTAGATTCTGTCTCCCAATTAGCTTACTTGATTAGTTGGTCTTTCCAAAATACCTTCACTGAAGTGATCTCCTATTTACATGCATTTGAAGAAGTCGAAAATGTATTAGTTATCTTTGTTATACTTTCGAAGCATAGAACTTGAAATACCGAATGTAACCCCAATAGGAAAGGACGCAAAGAAGTCTATAAGTCATGTCACCGACTCTCTCCAACACCTCAAATAAGTCAATAAACCTCGAACTCAACTTGATATTCTTTTCAAATCTCATCACACCTTTCATGGACAAAACTTTCATAAGTTCCTTCTCACTCTCTATAAATGCCATATCACGAATCTTCTTGTCCGCATAACTCTTTTTCCTACTTTGAATTATCTGAAGTCTCTCTTGAATCAACTTCACGTTCTCCAAACCATTACATACTAAATTCGTATCCAATAAACTATCCTCAATAGTCTCAAACCAACCAACAAGAGAAAGATACTATTTACCATACAAAGTCTCATACGAGGCCATTTGAATGCTGGACTGATAACTATTATAGTTAACAAACTATGCCAATGGCTAGAACTGATCCCAATGATCTCCAATATCAATCACATAAATTCTCAACATGTCCTCAAGAATCTGACTTGTCCACAGAAACTGTCCATTGTCCTGCGCGTGAAAAGTTCTGCTAAGCTCAACCTGTGTACTATTTCTGCTGAACAAATTTCCAAAAATGAGATGTGAACTTAGTATTCCGGTTTAAAATGATAGAAATAGGCACTCCATACAAATGAACTATCTACCAGATATAAAGTGTGCCAGTCTCTCTAAAGTATAAGTAGTTAATATCGGTATGAAGTGCACGGATTTGGCCAACTATCAATGACTCAAATAATATCAAACTTTATGAAAGTACGTGATAACCCTACCATAGAGTCCATAGTGATGCTCCCACTTTCTGTAATGACCCGACCAATTATTTTGAGCTTTAAGCATTTTGTTCGGGGGTTCGAGACCTTGATTAGCTTTATATGATGTATTATTATCACGACTCAGAATTTCCAACCTCGGGGCAGTGATGGCTCCAAACATCAACTTTCAAGGCAAGCCGACATTAATAAAGTATTCAACCAATTTTAACAGTTAGTACAAAGTAATGACATTAAACGAGAAATAAACTCCAAATTTAACACAGTAAATAAAAGTAACGTGATGCTAACTACTCCAAAAAATCCGGAGTCACATGTGCATGAGCAACTAGAAGTCTACAAACATAGTTTGAAATAAATACAACTATTTGAATGAGATAAATAGTAAAGATAGGAAATAGAAGGGGACTTTAAGGTCTGCGATTGCCAGCAACTCTACCTCAAGTCTCTGAAGTGAATATAATCCGAGCAGACGTGCCTCTAAACACTGCTGGACCAACACCAGTATCTTCAAAAGAAGTGCAGAAGTATAGCATGAGTACAACCGACCCAATGTACTCCGTAAGTGTCGAGCCTAACCTCGACGAGGTAGTGATGAGGCAATAACAAGACACCTACGTAAAATCTTGTACAACTATATATATAGAACAACAAAATTACAAGTAGAAGGATAAGCTATTAACTGGGAGGGGACATGCGAAAGGGATAATGTCATGAAAACAGCAAGTACGAAATCACCAAATAACATCTTCCGAAATAAGCAACAATGTAACCAAGTAAATCACCAAAATCGAAAATCAAATAAGACAATGAGATAAAGATGGCATGGCTTCAACTTTCGTGCTTTTACTCTCGTCCTCACCATGTAATATTATAAATAAAATGGCATGGCATCACCCTTCGTGATTTTAATCACCGGCACGATATCACCCTTCGTGCTTTTACTCTAAAAATCTCTCAATATATGATAATGAATATAAATTAGGCACGACAACACCCTTCATGATTTTCTCTCTTCCTTACCAAGCTACAATACAAATCCAAATAATAAAAGCAAGGCGGAAAACAATTTTACTTCAATTATAGTGCCACAAAATCAAACGCAATTTTCAAAATATCCAACATCTTTGAAAAAAACAATAAATATGAAATAGATAATTAAAAGAAGTAATAATCTAACCTAAGCATGGAAAACATAGTCTTTAAAATAATATAATCTAAAGAAATAATTTTCACCCGCATGCTTTAACCCAATGACAACGCATAGATACTCGTCACCTCACATATACTTTGTCCCCACACACAATACATGTAGCAAATACACCAACAAGTCCTAATCCCCCAAGTCAAGGTTAACCACGATACTTACCTCACTTAGCAACCAAATCAATCCTCAATCGCGACTTTTAATCTAGAATTAGCCTCCAAACCAATCAAATCTAACCAAATATAGTTCAAATAATTCAAAATAGGCTTTAGAAACTACCCACGAGTGAAAAAGATTCAATCTTTAATGATTTTGAAAAAAGTCAACATAAGTCAACCCCGGGCTCGCTTGGTCAAAACCCGAGATTTGGACCAAAATTAAATAACCCATTCACCTGCGATCCCGGTTATGTGATTAGTTTCGAAATCCGACCTAGATTAGAGGTCTAAATCTCAATTTCTCAAAATCCCCAATTTCTACCTAAATCACTAATATCTACCATAAAAATGCATAGATTAAAGGTTAAAATCCATGGGTGTTTATGGAAATGTAAGGAAACAAGTTAAAATCTACTAACCTATGAAGTTGGGATAAAACATCTCTTCAAAATTGCCTATAGGCAGAGCTCAAACTTGAAAATAGTGAAAAGTAAAGAAAATCCTGACTGTTGAAATGTTTAATACCTGGGCGTCAGGTGTTCTTCCCGTAAGTGAAGCCCCTGATGCATTCGCGAAGCCTCAGCGGCGAAAGGCCTTCGCGTTCGCGTTGGCTTACTCGCCCCTGCCTTCGCGTTCACGAGCCAATGAACGCGTTCGTGAAGATTAACGGACAGACTCCCTCCCAGGACCCCATAACACTATGCGGTTGCGACCAGCTCATCACGTTCGCAAAGAAGAAACTTGCCCCCAGTCCCATTTCCCCTTCGGGATCACGAGACTAGCTTCGCGATCGCGAAGCACAATGCACCAGACACCAGAGAACAACTGAACCCAACATTCTCTTAAGTCCAAAATGGTTCGTAGCCTATCCGAAACTCACCCAAGCCCCTCTGGCTCCAAACCAAACATGCACACAAGTGTGATATAATCACACGAACTCGCTCGCGCAATCAAAACACCAAAATAACATATAGAACTACGAATCGAACATCAAAACGCATAAAAAATTCAAAGACACTCAAGAAGTTCCAAATTCCTAACCGAGTGTCCGAATCCTATCAAACCAAATCCATTTTTCACCAAATTTCGTACACAAGTTTTAAATAGCAAAATGAATCTATACCAAGTTGTGAAACAAAAATCCAAACCCGGTAGTCATAAATTCAACCTACGGTCCAACCTAGGAAATCATTAAAACTTCAAGTTACTAGTTTTAAACATATCAAGTCAAATCAAGTTAGGGACTTCCGAATTCAATTCCGAGCATATGCCCAAGTCCAAAATCATGATACGGACCCACCGGGATAATCAAAATACTGATCTGGGGTCGTTTAAATAAAATATTGACCGTAGTCAACTAAAGTCCCTTTTAAAGCCAAAAAACACCTTTTCATCAAATTTTCACATAAAATCTTTTTTTGGAAAAAGACATGGACTCCACACGCAAATCGAGAACACTAAATATAGCTAATAGAGGTATCAGAATACGGAAATAAGGGCTAGAACTCAAAATGACCTTTTGGGTCGTCACATTCTCCACCTCTAAAAGAAACGTTCGTCCTCGAACGGACATAAAATAGCACTTGGACTGGTGAAAAGGTGAGGGTATCTACTCCGCATATCGGACTCGGACTCCCACGTAGCTTCCTCGATCGGGGTAACCTCTGTGCTGCACTCTAACAGAAGGATAACTTTTATACTTCAATTTTCGGACCTGCCATACTAAAATAGCCACCGACTCCTCCTCATAAGTCAAATCATTGTCCAATTGGACTGAGCTGAAACCTAATACATGGTAGGGATCACCGTGATACATACGAAGCATGAAAACATGGGAAACATGGTGAATTGGTGATAAGCTAGGTGGCAATGCAAGTTTGTAGGCCACCTCCCCCACTCACTCGAGGGTCTCAAAAGGACTAATATATCTAGGGCTCAACTTGCCCTTCTTCCCAAACCTCATCACACACTTCATGGGTGATACCCTAAGAAAAACCCACTCTCCCACCATAGATTCTACATCACGGGCCTTCCGATCGCCAAAACTTTTCTTCCTAGGCTGTGTTGTACGAAAAGGATCCTGAATCATCTTGACCGTATCCAAGGCATCCCAAACCAAATCTGTGCGTAACAACCTAGCCTCTCCCCACTCAAACCAACCAACTGGAGAACGACACTGCCTCACATACAAGGCCTTATAAGGAGCCATCTGAATACTCGATTGGTAGTCGTTGTCGTAGGCAAACTCCACAAGCGGTAAGAACTGATCCCAAGAACCCCAGAAATCCATAACACATATGCCAAGCATATCCTCCAAGATCTGAATAGTGCGCTCGGACTGCCCGTCCGTCTGGGGGTGAAATGATGTACTCAACTCAACCCATGTGACTAACTCAGATTGTACGGCCTTCTAAAAATACAATGTGAATTGCGTTCCCCGATCAAAAATAATAGACACCGGCACACCGTGGAGATGAAAAATCTTAAGAATATAGTTCTCAGCCAGCCTCTCTGAAGAATAGGTAGCCACTACAGGAATGAAATGCGCCGACTTGGTCAACCTATCCACATTGACCCATACTGTGTCAAATATTTTCAAGCTCCGTAAGAACCCAACACGAAATCCATAGTAATATGCTCCCACTTCCACTGGGGAATGTCAAGTCTTTGAAGCAAACCGCCAGGACTCTGATGCTTGTGCTTCACATGCTTGCAGTTCAAACACCGATCCACATACTCTACTATATCTTTCTTCATCCTTCTCCACCAATAATGCTGCCTCAAATCCTGATACATCTTGGCGTCACCAGGATGAACGGAATACCGCGAACTATGGGCCTTTTCAAGATCAACTCACGCAGCCCATCCACATTAGGCATACAAATCCAACCATGCATCCACAACACCCTATCATATCCAATAGAAACCTATTTAGCATCACCGTGCTACACTGTGTCCTTAAGGACAAACAAATGGGGGTCGTCATACTGACGCTCTCTGATGCGCTCATACAAAAAAGACCGAGAGACTGTGCAAGCAAGAACCCGACTAGGCTCCGAAACATCTAACCTTATGAACTGATTGGCGAAGGAGTGAACATCTGATGCTAGCGATCTCTCACTATCTGAAATATATTCATGGCTACCCATACTTACAGCCTTTCTACTAAAGGCATTGGCCACCACATTTGCCTTCCCGGGATTATATCAAACGGTGATATCTTAGTCTTTTAACAGTTCTTACCACCTCCGCTTCCTTAAATTTAGATCTTTTTGCTTGAACAAGTGTTGTAAACTTCAATGACCTGTGAATACCTCACACGACATGCCGTAGAGGTAATGCCTCCAAATCTTCAATGCATAAACAATGGCTGCCAACTCTAAGTCATGAACAAACTAGTTTTACTCTTGAACCTTCAGTTGCCGATATGCGTAGGAAATCACCCTACCGTCTTGCATCAACACCGCGCCAAGCACAATACGTGACGCATCATAATACACAATGTAAGACCCTAAACTCCTAGGCAATACCAACACTGGAGCTATAGTCAAAGCAGTCTTGAGCTTCAAAAAACTCAACTCACACTTATCGGACCACTTGAATGGGGCACCCTTATGGGTCAATCTGGTCAATGGGGCTGCGATAGATGAAAACCCCTCCACGAACTGGTGATAATAACCTGCCAAACATAGGAAGCTTCGAATATCTGTAGTTGCAGTAGGTCTAAGCCTATTTTGAACTGCCTTAATCTTCTTAGGATCCACCTTAATACCCTCGGAAGATACAATAAGGCCCAAAAGGAAACCGAATCTAACCAAAACTCACACTTCAAAAATTTGGCATATAACTGACTATCTCTCAAGGTTTGAAGTACAATCCAAAGATGTTGCCCATGCTCCTCTCGACTGCGGGAGTAGATCAAAATATCATCAATGAAGACGATCACAAAAGAATCCAAATAGGGCTTAAATAACCGATTCATAAAATCCATAAAGGATGCTGGGGCTTGTCAAGCCAAATGACATCACTAGGAACTCATAAAGCCCATACCGAGTCCGGAAAGCTATCTTAGAGACATTTGATGCCCTAATTTTCAACTAAAGGTGTTTAACGAGTAGGCCGGGCCGGGTTGCGAAAAAAGGTGACCGATCGGTTTCCAATCCGGGCCGATTACCAGTTTTTTCATACCGGGCTTAACGGGTCTAGGTCCATTCGGGTAAAAAATAAACAAGAACGGTTACAGGTCTAAGGGGCTGGGTCGAGTTAATGTTATTTTTTTTTTTTTGTATTTTATATAACTATCATAATTTATATTAATATAAAGTAAAAATATAAAACAAAAAAACAATCTTATAAAAAGAGTGTTTGAATAAAAGGATGCAAAGGCTTTAAAATCTTTATATTTGAAATTTTGAATATTTAATTAAGAATTTAAGATAATAGAATACATTGAAGATGGAAAACAAATTGCACTTATAATTTGCAAGTGCTTTTTTTATTTCGAACTTACAAATTGAAGTTTACATTTAACAACAAGTAAATTAACAAAAAAGAGTAAATTCAAAGGTTTTGCATTGCCTTAGTAAGTTCTTCATAATCAATATAAACTTCTTGGTCATCTTCTAGAGTGTTAAATTTAGATGGGTTACCATGTGTTAATATATCTCCAAGCTCCTCGTCCTCTGGTCTATCAACATCTTCAGGTCCCTGATTTCTTCAATCCTATATAATCCAATCTCTGAAACATACTAAAACTTCTAAATCACTGCTTCCCAATGAGTAACAGGTATCTCCAAGTTGTTGTCTTGCTTGACTAAATGCACTCTCTGATGCAAAAGTTGAAATTGGCACATTCAGCACGTCCCGAGCCATAGCGGAAAGAATAGAAAATTGCTTTTGATTTTCATGCCACCATCCCAATGGTGAAAATTCCTTTGTGCGAGGCTCTTTTTGCTTTTTCAATTAGAATTGAAGTTCATCAATGTTCCTGCTACTGGTTTGAGTGGTAGGAAATATAGACCAAATATTAAAATCATCAAGGCCTTCATCATCATCCATAGTAGTAGAAGTGGTACAATGCATAGTGGGATTAACATTGCTTACATTAAGAGCAGTATCTTCAACTATATTTGCATAATAATTATATAATTGTTGTAAATAATTATTTAGCTTGTTCATACAACAATATATATCTGGGGTTTCAGTTGGTCCGATCTCCATATAAGTATATAAAGTATTGATTAATTGGTGACAATCATACATCTTAATAGAAGGATTTAAAAACACCAGTTAAGTAAATCGGAGGAATTGGAAAGAAATATTTTTTGAATTTTGCTTGCATTTTTTCAACAACATCCTTATATTTTTATTTCTTCTTAAATTCAGAGAGTAAAAAAGAAATTCCAGTTATATATACTAAAGCCATAGTAACAGTAGGGTAATATGCTACAAAAAACTCAACAGTAGCTGTATAAAATTTATGTAAAATTTTAACAACATCATTAATGGCTTACCAAGTAGTAGTTGTTAACATACAGTTTGGATCAGTACAATGTGTATTAACAACTTCAGTTATTGAAAATCTATATTTGAATAATTCCATCTAGTAACAATTTCATCTGGCATGAATCTGGGGCTAAGGTTATGCTCGGTATACTTATTCTTAAATTTCTTAATTCTAGATTGTCTATTATTTCCTTGAATAATACCAACTGCTCTTCTAACATGAGTAATCTCAATTGAAAATAAATCAAGGCCACTTTTAACAATTAAATTATAAACATGACATGCACACCTAACATGAAATATTTCGTCAAGTGGTGGTTGCAAATGAAGTCTTAATATTGAAATTGCGGCATTATTGTTAGAAGCATTATCAAAAGACATACACAATACTTTTTTCTTAAGATTATAAAATTCAATAACTTCGTAAATAGTAGTACTTATAAACATAGCAGTATGACTTTGATCTTCATCATATTTAAAAGCGATAATATATTTTTGCATACAATAATTACTATCTATCCAATGACATGTAATTGTCAAATAATCATTTTCATTAACAGCATGGCCAATATCAGAAGTTAGAGAAACTCTACAATGAAGGTGGTCAAACAAATAACGTATGTATATTTGATATTGTCCATGAAGTCTAAAGATATCAGATCTACAAGTACTTCTAGGGATACCTTTAAATAAAGGATTATAAATCCTTTGAATATACATAATAAGATATGATGAAGAAGCAAATTAAAAAGGTAGACAACCCAAAGCAATCATTTTTGCTAACTCTTCACGATCCTTCATTTTATCATATTTCATAAGTCCTCCAGTACTAGGGTTTAGAGTTCCTTGATTTTTATCTAAATCAGAGCCCCATTCTATAGAATAAGTAATTCTCATATGTCTACTAAGTATCCCAGTCCCCCTAATTGTCCTCCTGTCTTATGTTTAAAATCATCTTTACAAAGTTTGCATCTAACTCTATCAGTATTCTCTAATTCTTCAAAATATTTCCAAACATTACTTCTTTTTCTCCGATTAGTAGTCGGGGCCACAGGTGATCTACTACTAGCACCACGACTACCACCCCTGCTACCAACTCCAACACTACTAGGTGTAAGTGGTGTCTCATCTTCAATTTCTAATTCAATATCTTCTATACCGAACTCTTCATGTAATTGTTCATAATCTATATTATTATCAGATAATGTTTCAGAAATATGCATAGAGTCATTTAAATTACTACCAGATATTGAAGTAGTACCTCTTTTTCTATTTTTCTAATTACCCCGACTAGCAACCTTATTACAAACTCTTTTTGTAGCATTAAACATATTATAAAAATTTAACTACTAGCAAAAATTAAATATGCAAATAAAATAGTAAATAAGAAAAATAGTTGGAGGGAGTGCACCGAATTCGGCAATAAATTGAATACTTGATGATTTCGCAACTCCAATGTTACCACGAAGAAATGTCATTTGTTCAAAGTTTGAAGTTCAATTGTTCAAACTTCAAATAATAAATAATACGATAAATTAAATTCCAAAAAAAAAAAGAGAGCCAAATTGTTGATTGTACTTTAGGTGAAGAATGAGAGAATGATAATTGTGAATATGAGTTTAAGAAATGAGAGATGAGTGAAGAAATGAAGAAGAGGAGGGGGTGTATTTATAGTTTTTCAAATGGCTAAATTAGTAATTACTAAAAGTGTTATTTTTAAAAAAATATTGCCCAAAAAGGACTATTTTTGCAATCAACCCATTGGGAAACGGCCAAATTGAAGTTGACTATTGCTAACGGTCATATCACTTTAAAACAAAAATCAGATTTGTAGCCGTTGAATCGGGTCGGGACGGTTAACCGGTTCAACAGTAATGTTTGTTGACCAGGTTTGACCGGTCCGGTTAACCGATTTTTTTTTAAACGGACCAACCCCCTAACCCAGCCCCCTAACTACCAGTTCGGGCCGGTAAGGGTTACAACCGGTTTGGGCTGGTCCGGAAATGGGTCAACCCGGCCCGTTAAACAGGTATATTTTCAACTGATGGTAGCCAGATCTCAAACCAATCTTTGACAATACTTTGGCACCCTGAAGATGAACAATAAGTCATCAATCCTCGGCAAAGGATACTTGTTCTTGATAGTGACTTTATTTAACTGCCAATAATAAATACACATCCCCATCGTACCATCCTTCTTCTTCTTCACGAACAACACTGGTGCACCCCAAGGCGAGACACTAGGTCTAATAAATCCCTTATCAAGCAAATTTTGCAACTGCTCCTTTAGTTCCTTCAACTCAGCTGGAGCCATACGATATGGTGGAACAGAAATGGGCTGAGTGCCCAAAGCCAAATCAATACAGAAATCGATATATCTGTCAGGTGGCATCCTTGGTAGATACTCACGCACAACTGGTACTGAATCCATGGAAGGAACCTCCACACTAGGATCATGAATATAGTCCAAATATGCTATACATCCCATCTCGACCATATGTCGAGCCTTCACATAAGAAATAACCTTTCTAGTAGAATGCTAGGAGTCCCTCTCCGTTCTAATCGAGGCAACCCCGACATGGCTAAGGTCACCGTCATGGCATGACAGTCCAAAATAGCATGCCCAAAATAACATCAAAGTCCATTATATTGAGAAGTGGAAGATCTATATTAGTCTCAAGACTCCTGATAGAAACCACACACGAGCGATATACACGATCTACAACAACAAAATCTCCCACAGGTGTGGACACATATACAAGAGCACTCAAAGAATCATGAGGTGTAACCAGATATGACGCAAAATAGGAATAAGTAGATCCCAAAGAAAAGAGAACTGAAGCATCTCTATGGTAAATTGGAACAATACCTTGTGATGACGGCGTCAGATTACTCTACGTCAGGTCTAGCTATAAATGCATAAAAATAGGGCTTAGCTCCACCACTCTGACCTCCGCCTCTCGAGCGATCTCTAATTAGATAGCCTCCACCTCTAGCAGTCTCACCCCTGACTCTAGCTGGCTGAGAAGACAGTGAAACAACCAGTGCCGGAACTATGGCACGAGAAATCTGATGTGGCACGTCTCCTTTTGATCTAGGGCAAAATCTAGCAATGTTCCTCGGATCTCCACAAGTATAGCAAATCCTCGGCTGTTGTGACTGTTGACTCTGGAACTGGCCCTGTCGACCTGGATAACCACCCTGATAACTTTGGATCGGAGGTGCACTAATAGGAGCTGAAGATGCGTTGTAGGCTAGCTGCTCAAAAGGAGTCCCATAAGGACCACGACTACTCGAAGCACCGTAGGATACCTGAAGAGCTTACTAAATCAGACTGGGAGGAGAGCCACTACCAAATGAACCCCTGCCTCTAGACGAGGCACCACTGCAACCACAAAAATGACGAGACCTCTTCTCAAATGCCACCCCCTATCCTGACCACAAAGCACCTCGATCCGTCTAGCAATCTCTTCGGCCCTCTGGAGAGAAATATCATCTCCGATATCCTTGGCCATCTGTAGCCTAATGCTGAAAGTAAGTCCATCAATGAATCTCCTCGCTCTCTCCCTCTCCATAGGGAGTAAGATAACTGAATGGAGAGCTAGGTCCACAAATCGGGTCTCATACTGGGTAACAGTCATGCTACCCTGCTAAAGGCGCTCAAACTGCTTGAGGTACTCCTCTCTCAAAGTGAAAGGAATAAACTTCTCCAGAAATAACTGCGAAAACTGATCCCAAGTGTGTGGCGGTGAACCAGCTGGTTTGGTATGTACATGATCCTTCCACCATCTCTTAGCCGAACCAGTCATCTGAATCATTGCAAAGTCTACTCTATTGGATTCAACAATACCATGTTTCGCAATACCTCGTAGCAATGGTCTGAATAATCCTATGGGTCCTCAAAATATGCACCACTAAAGTGAATAGGGAATATCTTTGTGAACTTATCAAACATCATCAATCCCTCAAAAGACATCGAGGGCCTCTCTCGGGTCTATGTTGCAACAACAGGCTGAACTATCCCAACTAGAAGTATTGCTGGGAGTTTGATATATCTGATCCACCTGCTCTGGAGTGGGAGTAGCGAGAGTCTGTGCTCCTCCTCCATCTTGTGAGATAGTTGTTTCCACCGAAAATGCACCGGTCTGGGGCACACTCTGCATAAGGCCCACAAAAAGACTAGAGCGTCTTAAAACACGGGAGTGGCTATAAATCCCACCGGGACCTGAGTGGGTCCGACTGGTGCGGTATGAGCTGGGGTCTCCTCCTCATGATCAATTTGAGTCTCCACAATGGGTGTTGCCGCACGAGCTCTAGGATAAGCTCTACCTCTGCCTCGACCTCTTGGTTGACCTCGACCCCAGCCTCTACCCCTGGTAGTGGCTGAAACAGGGGTCTCTGACTCCTGCACGGCTATAGATATTGTGCGTGTTGTCACCATCTGCGAGAGAACAAGAATGGAATGATTCAAATATCAATGATAGAATAAAATTTCACAATAGGGAAAGAAAGAAGTGAAATTTTCCTAAAGCTCCATAGCCTTTAGAAGATAAGTACAGATGTCTCTGCACCGATCCTCCAGGCTCTAATAAGCTTCCTCATGACTCGTGAGACCTAAGAAACCTAGTGTACTGATACCAACTTATCACGGCTTGCAATTCCCAGCCTCGGGACCATGATAGTGCCTAACATCCACTTGCTAGGCATGCCGACATTAATAAAGTATATAACCAATTTTTTTTGGTAAATAAATTTTTATTATCAGGGAAAGATGTTATTATACAAGTCGAAACAAAAAGCCCCTGCAGCATGATCATGAGACTCAAGTTGTAGCAAACTACTCAAAAAATGAACTACTGGTATCTATTTATTGTTCAGTTTGTATCTCCTATTACAATAGTCACGGATACCAATTCATTGTTCCCAGTTTGCTTGCAATCTTCGCTTTGCTTGCACATCGCGCATGTATATCTTGGACAATTGATGTTGTCATACAATCAACATCTCTATTCTAGCTCTGAAATTCTCTAAGGTTCCTCTTTTGACAAATAGCATAGCCACACGCAGCTAGGGTCAATCTATAGATATCAGCACTACCACTTTTACCTCTAGCATATCTCTCAGTCCATTCTTGTTCTATATTCCATCCCATTGGCTTCCTACTTATCCCCTGCCATTATAGTAATATGCTACACACACTTTCTGAATATTTGCATAGAAAGAATAGGTGCTCTGGATTCATTCTCCACTTTTAACAAGAAATAAACCCAGAAATAAACACAATGAGGATAAAAGTAACGCGATGCTAACTATTCCCATAAATCCGGAGTTACAAGTACATAAGCAACTAGAGGTCTACAAGTAAAGTTTAAAATAAATACAACTGTTCGATTGGGATAAACAATAAAGATAGGAAATGGAAGGGGACTTCAAGGTCTGTGAATGCCATCAGCTCTACCTCAAGTCTCCGAAGCAAATATGATCTGAGCAGACACACCTCAAAATATCGCTGGGACAAATACCAGTATCTGCACAAGAAGTGCAGAAGTATAGCATGAGTACTACCGACCCAATGTATTCCGTAAGTGTCGAATATAACCTCGACGAGGTAGTGACGAGGCTATGACAAGACACATATAAATCATGTACAAATATATTAGCTGGGAGGGGACATGCGAAAGGGGAAATATCATAAAAATGGCAAGTACGAAGTCACCAAATAACATCTTCTGAAATAAGAAATTCGGATAAATCACAAATCCGGATAATCAAATAAAGCAATGAAATAAATATGGCACGGCATCACCCTTAGTGCTTTTACTCTCGTCCTCATCATGTGATATCGTAAATAAAATGGCATGGCATCACCCTTCGTGATTTTACTCTGCGGCACGGCATCACCCGTCGTGATTTTACTCTCATAATCTCTCAATATATGATAATGAATGCAAATAAGGCATGGCAATACCCTTCATGTTTCTCACTCTTCCTCACCAAGCAACAATACAAATCCGAATAACAAATACAAAGCGGGAAAAAAATTTCACTTCAATTATAATGCCATGATGATAAATTCAACTTTCAAAATTCCCAACATATTCAATATAAACAATAAATATGAGGTGAACAATTAAAATGTAAGAATCGAACCTAAGCATGGAGAACATAGTCAAATAAAAAAATTAGAACAAAGAAACAATTCTCACCACATGCTTTAACCCAATAACAATGCATATGTACTCGTCACCTCACATATACGTCATCCCACAAATTATACATGTAGCAAATAGGCCAACAAGTCCTAATCTCTCAAGCCAAGGTTAACCACGACACTTACCTCACTCCGCAACAAAATAAATGCTCAACCACGGCTTTTCCTCTAGAATTAGGCTCCAAACCAATCAAATCTAACCATATATAGTTCAAATAATTTAAAATATTCTTTAGAAACTACCCACGAGTGAAAAAGATTCAATATTTAATGTTTTTGAATAAAGATAACAAAAATCAACCACGGGCCTGCTTGGTCAAAACCCGAGATTCGAACCAAAACTCAATTACCCATTTTCCTAAGCCCGGTTATGTAATTAGTTTCGAAATTCGACCTCAATTTGAGGTCTAAATCTCAATTTCTCAAATACCCCAATTTCTACCTAAATCCCTAATTTCTACCATTTAAAAGCTTAGATTAAAAGTTAAAATCAATGGGTGTTTATGGAAATGTAATAAAACAAGTTATAATCTACTAATCTATCACGACCCAAAACTAAATCCTGTCGTGATGGCGCCTATCGTGGTACTAGGCAAGCCGATACATTTCTAAAACACGTCGATATTTCATTTAAAAGATAAATCAAAGCTTTACTTTACTAGAATCTTCATTAAAGAGTTCAAACCAAAATAAAAATAAAATGCGGAAAAGATAGCCCGACATTGCGGTGTCACTAAGTCATGAGCAACTACTACAAACTATCTGATAACATCAAGACTAGCATAGTCTGGAAAAAACCAATACAACTAAGGGGAAGATAAGGAAGAAGAAAAACAGGATTGCGATCGCCAGGAAGCTACCTTGCTATCTCTGATTATCCGCTACTGAATATATCAACAACTGCTACCGTGGCCATAAATGCCTGGATCTGCACATAATGTACAGGGAGTAACGTGCGTACACCAACTCAGTAAGTAATAACAGTAAATAAAGGCTGAGAAGTAGTGACAAGCTAGATGCAAGTATAGTTCATATCACAAAAATTCCGTAAAGTACAACATGCTTTAAAAACTAGTGTTTAAGTCAAATCAGCTTGTTTAAATCCAGTTCAGGTAAAACCAATAAAAATATCTTTCAACAATTCTCAAACAAGGACTCAAAGTAGCTATGAGCACACAGGATGAAATCATATACCGCCCCTAGGGCAAAACAACACTCAGTCCTCCCAATCACTCCAACCTCACAATCACTCATGCCTCGCCATCGCTCATGCCTCTCAATCACTCAGCACTCGGCACTCGCCCTCAGTAGGTACATGCACTCACTAGGGGTGTGTACAGACTCCGAAGGGGCTCTTTCAGCCCAAGCGCTATATCAATTCCCATCATGGAAGAATCAATGAAAGATGTAGCATCGTGCAGCCCGATCCCATAAATGTCCTCACAATCAGGCCCTCGACCTCACTCAGTCATAATCTCTCCAGTCTCTCGGGCTCTCAGAAATCAAGTAATCAGCCTAAACAACACTGATATGATGTATTAAATAAAGTAACAAAGTCTGAGCTATGATATAAAAATGCATGAACATGACTGAGTACAGATTATCAACCAAAAACAGTGAGAGGACAGTAAGAAAAGACCTCCAAGGGTCCAAATAATACTAGCATAAGGCCTAGATGGCATCTAGGATGATTTACTGTAAATCTTTCTAAAAACACATAAGAAGCATATATCTACGATAGTATATTCAACTTTACAGTTGCTACGAGATGGACCAAGTCACAATCCTCAACGGTGCACGCCCACACGCCTGTCACCTAGCATGTGCGTCACCTTCAAATAGTCACATGACACAAAAATTCGGGGTTTCATACCCTCAAGACTAGATCTACAACCGTTACTTACCTCAAACCGAGTAAATCTCTACTCCACGATGCTCTTGCCCCTCTATTTGGCCTCCAAATGCTCCGAATCTAGTCACAACCAGTACAATACCATCAATATGTGCTAAAGGAATAAATTCCACAAGAAAAAACTACCAAATTAGACTCAAAACCCGAAATTTGATCAAACCCGGCCCTCGGGCCCACGCCTCACAATACGACAAAATTTACAAAACTTGAAAGCCCATTCATTCACGAGTCTAACCATACAAAGTTTATCAAAATCCGACATCATTGGATCCCTCAAATCCTCAAATCACACTCTCCAAAATCCCAAGCCCTAACCCCCTATCTTCACTCCTAAATCCCACTATTAGATGAGGAAACAACGGGAAAATACCATAGCTAGACGTATTAGAGTCCAAGCAACTTACCTATGTGAAAACCCTTGAATCCCCTTCAAATATCACTCCAAAAGCTCCAAGGTCCGACTTGCAAATGGTGGAAATGAGAAAACGTTAGAGAAGTCTTCTATTTATAGGTTCTGCCCAGGATTTTCGCACCTACGGCTCAAAATGCACACCTGTTGTGCCGCTTCTGCGCAAAACTCTCTGCATCTGTGAAAATTCACTAAAATCCCCATCTCCGCATCTGCGCTCCTTATCCGCTTCTGTGACCTCGCAAGTGCGGAAAATACCTCGCACATGCGGCCACTACCAGACCTCCTCTCTTCCGCTTTTGCGGGCAACTACCCGCTCTTGCAGGCTCGCAGATGCGCACACCCACTTGCACATCAGCTTTTCCCCAATCCAACAAACTTCCCACATGCATCAATCCCACCGCACTTGGGGCTATACCCTCGCAGATGCGATTACACCAACAACATGCCAACTTCAGCAATTCTCCAAACTTCACACTTGATCCGTTAACCACCCGAAACATACTCCCTCGGGACCTTAACTAAATATGCGAACAATTCATATAAACTCATACGAACTTAGTCGAACCTTCGAATCACTCAAAACAACATCAATTCACAAAATTACCCTCGGATTCAAGTTACGCAAACGACGCCGAAACCTGCCAAACCACGTCCGAATGACCTCAAATTTTACACACACGTCAAAAATAACACTACAAACCTACTCCAACTTTCGAAAATTCATTTCGACCCTAATATCAAATTTTTCACTGCCGACCAAAATTGCCAAATTTTCAACTTTCGCCAATTCAAGCCTAATTCCACTACGGACCTCCAAATCACATTTCGGGCATGCTCCTAAGTCTAAAATAACCTAACGGAGCTAATGGAACCATTAAAATTTAAATTCGGGATCGTTTACACATAAGTCAATATCCGGTTGACTTTTCCAACTTAAGCTTCTAAATAAGAGACTAAGCGTCTCAATTCACTCTGAAACCACACCGAACCCGAACCGACTAACCTGGTATAACACAATACAGCTGAATAATACAAAAAGAAATAATAATAGGGGAAATGGGGCTATAACTCTCGAAATGATTGGTTGGGTCGTTACATAACCTATGAAGTTGGGATCAAAAACCTCTTCCAAATCGCCTCTTGGCCGCTCAAACTTGAAAATAGTGAAAAATGAAGAGAATACCGATTTTGAAATGTTTAAATCAATAGGCGTCAGGTGCTTTTTGCATTTGCGAAGCACCTGACATAATCGTGAAGCATCAACGGTCAAAGGCCTTCGCGTTCGTGAGATACTCTTCACATTCGCGGAGGCTTACTCCCCCCAGCCTTCGCGTTCATGAGCCAAGGATCGCGTTCGCGAAGAGTATCGGACAGATTCCTCCCAGATCCCCATAACCCTATGCATTCGCGAGTGGAAGGACTCGTTCGCGTTCGTGACTGTTTCCTTGAGTTCGCGAAGAACGATTCCGCGCCAATCCTATTTTTCCCTTCGCGATCGCGAAGCACAATGCTTCAGATACCAGAAACAGTTAAAACCACCTATCTCTTAAGTCCGAAAACGATCCGTAGCCTATCAGACCAAACATGCACACAACTGTAATAATATCATAAGAACTTGCTCGCTCGATCAAAACACCAAAATAATACCTAAAATTACGAATCGTACATCAAAATGCATGAAAGTTTTAAGAAATTCAAGAACTTCAAAAATCACAACCGAGCGTCTGAATCCTAGCAAACCAACTCCGATTTGCATCAAATTTTGCAGACAAGTTTCAAATAGCAAAATAAACCTATACCAAGTCTCGGAACCAAAATCCAAACCGGTAGCCTAAAGTCAACTTACGGTCAAACCTAAAAATATTTAAACCTTCAAGTTACTAGCTTTCGGCAAAAAATGTCAAATAAAGTTAGGGACGTCCGAATTCAATTTCGGACATATGCCCAAGTCCAAAATCACGATAAAGACTCACCAGAATCGTCAAATACCGATCCAGGGTCATTTACATAAAATATTGATCATAGTCAACTCAAGTTATTTTTACAGCCAAAAATTATGTTTTCTTCAAATTTTTACATAAAATCTTTCCGAAAAAAGACACGGACTGAACAGGCAAATCGAGAAACATTAAATGGAGCTAATAGAGGTCTTGAAAAACAACAATAAGCACTAGATATTGACTTGTGAATAATCATTCATTAATCAACAACATAATTTTGTCATGGACTAATTGTTTTGGATTAATTCTTTCAAAAATTAGAATATATATATATATATATATATATATATATATATATATATATATATATATATATATATATATATATATATATATATTTGTGATAAATATCCTTTATACTCTTTCATGTTAATATTTTCCACACTTTATTTCTTTTGGTCAAATTATTTATGTGCAAATAGTTTTTCTTTTCTTTTCACTCTACCCTTAGTACAAAGTTCTTTCATTCTCTTAAGCTTATTTTCATAAAAATTCAAACATTTATTTTAATACTTTGAGTTAACTTGCATTCTTTAAGTACAATTCTTTTCATACCATAAAATTCATACTAAAATACGATTCTTTAATATATTTCTAAACTCTTATTCATACTTAATTTTGTTGCATGTTTTATTACATATTTAATTATTCTTTGTCTAAACTCATTTTTTACATTAGCCTATTCTTTTGTAATACGACTCCTTTATATATATATATATATATATATATATATATATATATATATATATATATATATATATATATATATATATATACACACACACACACACACACACACAATATATCTCAATCATTTTGTTTTTTTCAAAACATAAAGTCGTTCGCTTACTTTATTTGCACAAAATTCATTATGTATTTAATTATTCATTTGGGTACATGTTAATCACTCTCTTACTTAATTTATTATGTTAGACATTTTATGTGATAGTAGTGATTATTTACTTAATCCCTCCTTTATTCGATCGAGTCTACCGGAACCACATTTTGTGGATCTTGAGGGATACCCTAACACCTTTTCCCCGAGATAATTTGAACTCTTGCCTAGAATCTCGATAGTTTTGCAGAACGTAATCAAAGTATACATTACATAGTGTAGTATAACTTTTCTAGTGTACCTTAAATATTATGTGACGACTCTAAACTCTATATAACTTTGTAGAGTACTATGCGTTGTATATTATTTTGACTTGTGAAATATAGGGTGCAACATCTATTATTATGATTTTGTGCCTTTGATTATCTTCCCTCATACATTTATGAGTTGGAGAGAAGAATATTATGAAAAGATGAGGGTTTTGACACCATATACATTATGAGCGGATATTGATTATTGATAATATAGTTATGGATCGGGTTGCGCGCCGCAGTAGTATTATATGTGGATCCTGTTGCACGCTGTAATGACATTATATGTGGATCGGATTGCATGCTGCAATAGTTATATATATATATATATATATATATATATATATATATATATATATATATATATATATATATGGATAAAAATATACATCCAAAATCTTATTATGATTATATGTGGATCGGGTTGCATGCTGAAACGAAATTTAGATTTGGCATCGTCCTCCAGAGTCAAGTGATTACCGTGTTGATTTGGGCATTGTAGCGCAAAATACTCGGATTGGTATTGATTTTTACACTTGGTCAGTGTCGAATATATGGAATCATGCAAATAATTGGTATTGGATTGTGAGTATGCATTTATAGCTTAGACTCATTTTGTGACTCTTATAATTATTTGAATGTTGATTGAATCGCATCATGATTGTGAAAGGTTTGAGATATCTGATATAATATGTTATCTTGTATTTGAAAAGTATGTTTACATACCAGCTTTATTGTATTTTTCTCTGGTAGATCTGATTGATCATATCATGTTATATTATATATGTTGTTGATGCCTCTTATTATTATTATTATTATTATTATTATTATTATTATTATTATTATTATTATTGAGTTGTTATCTGATCCGACTATTGACCTCTTATCATTATTTCTTCGAGACTAGACTTGATAATTATTGAGTATCGTAATTCCGACTCATAGTACCCTTCTGCATATTTTGTGAAGGTTTTGCGGCTAACTTTGGTGGCATAGACCTAGTGGAGTAGGAGTGCTACTAGGAGACTTCGTGGTGAGCTGCTTACTTGATCCAATCGCACCACATGGAGTCCTTCTTTTCCTACTCTTTATATCTATCTTTGTATTTGTTATTTCAGGACGGACCTTGTATTCTGTTGAGATTTTGTACTCTTATTATATACTTGTGACTAATTATGACAAACGGGTTTTTGGATAGTTTGTGAGACAGTTGTGGTCATGTTTACTTTGTCTGAGATTATGCATATTGGATATTTGAGTTATGGCTTATTCCTTTTTGGTTTTTTATCATGAATCAATTAACGGATTAATAATTGAATTTTGTTAATTTTTGAGTGTTGGCTTTCCCAGCGAGAAGGTTAGGCGCCATCACGGTTTTTGGTGGATTACAGATTGTGACAAGTTGATATCAGAGCTCTAGGTTCAAAGGGTCTCACAAGTCACTAGCAGGCCTAGTAGAGTATTGTGAAGCAATATAGAGGTATCAGTATCTATTTCGAGAGGCTATAGGGCTTTAGGAAATTTTTCCTTTCTTGAGTTCTTATCATGCATTGATTATTGTATTGAGTCTAAGTCTTTCTCTTCTACTCTCTCACAGATGGTGAGAACTCGTGCTTCGAGAGTAGCAGGTGATGGAGTGGTAGTACAACCGACTGTAGCCAGGAGAGGTAGAGGCTGGGGTAGGACCAGGGCCTTCTGTTAGTGGCGCAGTGGCAGCTAGGGGCAGAGTACCCGCCAGAACCCAAGAGCGTGTTTGTTGATTATCATGTTGAGGCTCTAGTTCCCACTCAGTAACCAAAGGTATTTATTGTTGCACCAATATTTCAGGAGGCTATGGCCAAGATGGTCAGTTTTATTGATGCGCTGATGCAAGCTAGAGTGGTTCCAGTGGCCCAAGCCACGTCTCGGGCTAGAGGGGGAGTTCAGACCCCTATCACCCATACTCTAGAGCAACCTATTGTGACAGCTAGACCTGAGATTTTGCTTTTCATATCTGCTGATGAGCTGAAGATATTAGAGATGTTTCAAAGGTTGTCTCCTCCACAATTTGAAAGCGGTGTATCAGAGGATGCCCAGGATATTCTAGAAAGATTTCACCAGATGGTTTGCAAGTTGTTCTTGGTAGAGTCCAACAGGGTGGACTTCACTACATTTCAGTTTAGAGGAGCTGCTAGGAGATTGTGACAAACGTATGAGTTGGGCTAACCAGCAGGTTCACCTCCACTTACTTTTGCTCAGTTCTCGCAGTTGTTCCTTGATAGGTACATTTCAACACCCGGAGGGATGAGTTGAGAGTCCAGTTTGAGCATCTTCAGAAGGATCGAGTAATTTTGACCGAGTATGAGGCGAGATACATAAAGTTGTCTCGTCATGTTACTATCTTGATCCCCACCGAGGCTGAGAGGGTGAGGCGATTTATCAAGGGTTTGAATTATGGTATCAGGATTTTTATGGCGTGAGAGTCAGATATTAGGACTATTTTCCACCAAGCTGAGGAGATAGCTTAGAGGATTGAGCGTATTTGTAGCCAGGGACGCGAGGCTTTGGTAAGATAACAGAGCTCTCATCATTCTGGGTAGTTTCGGTGGCACCTCATCTGGAGGTAGGGGTCAGTTTGGCAGAGGCCATCATGGTAGGTCAGCTTATTCTACACAATATGTGGCACGTTGAGTAGTGTCTCGATCATTTTTCAGTACCCCAGCTCCATCATCTTTCAGTGCTCTCTCAGCAAGCTCATACCATGCTCCGTTTATTCATTTTTCTTCCAGTGGGTATTCAGCCCATTAGGGGCAGTTTTAGGTTCAACATTCCTAGACAACTAGAGGTTTTAATGAGTATGGAGAATTTGGCTACATGAGGAGGTATTGTCTCAGGTTTGCTAAGGGTGCAACTTTATAGTTTTCTCAGCTAGTGGTTTACCAGTTTCCCCACCGCCTGCCCAGACAGCTAGAGTGGGAGGATCCAGGGTCTATTAGTTCTTTGTGTCATCACATATTTCTCCTTATTTGGATATGCTTCGTGGTTCTTTTGATATCCCTCTTCATGTATCCACACTTGTTGGTAGCTATTATAGTGGATCATATGTATCGATCCTTTATGGTTACAATTGGGGGTTATGAGACTAGTGTTGATTTTGAGCCTATTACGATTGGTTATCTCCACATCATGTTATTCTTAATTGTCACACTAAGATTGTAACATTGGCTATGTCGGGGTTGCCAAGGTTAGAATGGAGGAGTTATCTTGGTCATACTCCTAGTAGAGTGATTTCATTTCTAAAGGCTCAACAGATGGTTGATGTCACGCCCTAACCTCGGGGAGCGCGATCGGCACTCAACTGAGTCCTATTAAACCTTTCCTACCCAACTCATTCATAACCCAAAAAGGGATCGCATCACCATTTGTAAAATCTGGGAGAGATCAGTTATATAAATATGTAAACGTTGCTAGTTCATTTTCCTTATATACATTATGCCATTTTTGAGTTTCCAAAATACAACTTGATCCAACGACCACCCCAACATACATACATGACCCACAAAAAAAACGTCTATGTAGCCTTTAAGGATACAAAAGAGCAACATGATAATACCGGCAATAAGGCCCTGGCTATACCTCAAAATGTGAAAACTTATACAAAAGAAGGACTACATGACCCCTTAGAGAAACGGGGCTCACCAAGAATGCTGTGAGGAGAGAAAGAGAGCACCACTATCTGCGATCGGCACTATCTGCGATGGAACCACCTACATTCATTCAAAGATGTAGCGCCCCCGGCAAGAGGGATGTTAGTAATGTCAAATAGTACTAGTATGTAAGGCAAACACCAATCTTAGTAGAACGAACAGTAAAACAAAGAGAAGGCAGTCATAATAATCAATAAGTACTTCATAGAAATACAAAGAAAACACCAAGTAAGGATCACATAGTTTCCAATTCAATCTTTTTATCTTTTTAGATTAATAATCTTTAGTGCCAAAGTCACAACTCACAATGCCACCGTGTTTTTACACGGAGTCCGGTCTCGGCCCAACTGGCTAAGCCATCTCAAGTGAGACATATCCATATCCACAATGTAATTCAATAATCCCAATACAAATGCCACCATCTGTACAACATGGCGTCCGATCTCGCCCCGATCAGCTAAGCCATCTCACTTGAGACATAACCTCTTTCAACTGTCCACTCAATACACATTTCTTTCCCATCTTCATTATATGGTAAAAAACATCCTCATTTATTAAGTAGTTCTTGGCACTTCGGCACATTTTACAATTCAAGTCTTTCCCTTTTTATTTGTACAAATAACATCATCATTCATGTCGATAAGTACCATTACATAAGGAATTTCACACATAAGGGAAGGTGCTTGGAAAATCATAATTACGTTCTCAAATAGCATGATGCCATGGTAACCATCTAAAACAATTAGGGAACATGAATCTTTCAATCAAAAACACCAAGGCAAACAATTCTAGTATAATCAAGTTGGAACTTACACCAATTATTCGGACACCAGGAGTTCAATTCTAAGAAGAAGAGAGTTAGCCATACATACCTCAAATGCGCTTCTTTAGACTTTACAATTATCCGGAACCCTTAGTAACCTCAATCAATTTTTGCAAACCCAAAATTAGGAAAACTTTCATGGTTATAGTTCACTTTTTATTTTTCCCACACTCTTTATCACATGCATGCAAGATGAACAACCCTCATACCCATGGACCATCTTATTAATACCTCATTATAGCTATGTTTGAAATTAAGAGCTGGGGTGATGAAGTCTTACCTTTTGGATGAAGAATTTGGTACTCTACTTGAATATTTCCAAGCTTTGATGATGAAGGACCTTCATATCTGTAACAAAAAAAGGGAAAAGTAAGAGGGACCCCCAACCGGTCGGTGGTCAGATCCGACAGCAGTGTAGCGAAAGAAAAAAGGGTGAGGGATAAGGGGAGAGAGATAGTTGTTATCTCACTGCTGGTGAAGAGAGGGAGGTCGCCGCCTACCTGGTCACCACCTCCACCAGCGGTGACTAGTAGTGGCAAGACTCAAATGAGAGAAAGATGAAAGACTAAAGGGAGAGTTGGCGGCTCCATTGCTCAAGGATGAAGAGAGAGTGAAACAAAATTAGGGTTGGGGCCCCTTTTAAAAGTCTGATTGTCACCTTTTGTGTAGTGTGTGTGTATGTACATTATATAGTGGGTGTGTAAAATAAAAGGTGTGGTCCTTATTTAAGGTAAAAAAATAAAAGACAAGGTAAAAATAAAACATGTGGTCCAGAATAAAACCACCAATTCAAAACCTTAGGTCAAATACTGTGTGTATTTATTTTATCTGTGTATGTATGTATATCAGTGTAGGATATTTAGCTTACTAGCTAAGCTTTGGGGAAAGATAAAAATATGGTCTTTACCCGCTGGATAAACAATTTACCCATTGGATAAAAGGGGTGTCATGTCACCATCACATGTCATGTCATGTAACGACACGACCGGTAATTTTACTTTCTATGTCCCTGTTTCCTTAATTAAAATTCCCCATATGTGTTTTTACTATTTTATGACTTGCGGGGATAGTTGGTTTAGGTTTGGAAGGGTTCGGGTTGAAATCGGAACACATAGTTCCTTAATAGTTGCCTAAGATGGGCAAGTTTGACTTTAGTCAATATTTTGAGTAAACGACCTAAAAATAGTCATTTGATGGTTCTAGTAGGTTAGTATAATGATTTTGTACTTGGGCGTGAGTTCGGATTGGGTTTCGGGTATCCGGGAGCATTTCGGCCCTTAATGTTGAAAGTTGGTTCATTGAAGGTTTTCTAGTTCTTTAAATTTGGTTTGGAGTAGACTTTGGTGTTATCGAGGTCCGTTTGGTATTCCAATACTGGGAATAGTTCAATATGGTGATTTATGACTTGTGCATAAAATTTGGTGTCATTCCGAGTAGTCTAAGTATGATTCGACCCGTTCGAAGATAGTTGAAAAGCTTGAAGTTCATAAGTTAATACAATTTGGTTTTGGGGTGTGATCCTTAGTTTCGTTGTTGTTTTACGTGTTCCGAGGGTTCGATCAGGTCCGTATTATGTTTAGGCACTTGTTGGTGCAGTAGGGTGGGGTCTCGGGTGGCTCGGGTGAGTTTCGGACCACCCGGAGTTGAGATCAAAATTCTTCTATCTGCTGGTCTAGTTTCCTTCTTCGCGAACGCGGAGAAAGCCTCGCATTCGCGATGAAGGAAAAGTTGAGTTGGGTAAATCTGTTCTTTGCGTTCACATAAAGGAGCTCGCAAATCATGAATCTCTGGGCCATTGGTCTTCGCATTCGCGAAGGGTAAGGCGAGCTGGGGGGAGGGAGAACAGGTTGGTTGTCTTCGCGTTCGCGAAGAGGCCCTTGCGTTCGGGATGTCCAGGCCAGGCAAGCCTTCACCTTTGCGAGCCTTGGATCACGTTCACGATATGAAATCTTTCAGTGCCTTGGCCGCTTTGCCTTCACGATTGCGAGGCTATTGTCGCGATCGCGAAGAAGAAACAATTTGGGCACTGTCTTTATTAAAGTCGGGATTTAGGCCATTTTCTTTAATTTTTATTTCCCTTGGCCAAATTTGGAGCTTCTTGGAGAGGGGTTTTCACCTAGCTATTGAAGGTAAGTGATTTTTATACAATGTAAGTTAAATATGTAGATTATGAGTAGATTTTAACATGTAAAATGTGAAACATTTAATAGTTTGTTGAAAAACCTAGGTTTTGATAAAAATGAGATTTGACGACGAAAATGATTATGCAATTAGGTAGAAATTATATATTTGTGTTCGTGAGGTTATTCATAACAATTATTTACAAATAATTACAGAATCCGAGCACGTGGGTCCGGGGTGAATTTAAGGAACCTTCCAAATTGGGTTGGTTGATTACTCTAATTGTTAAATTATGAACTTTTGAGCACATATTGATTAGTTTGTACGATATTTGACTAGTTTCGGATTGCGTGGCATTGATTTGAGGCTTTAGTGCGAATTGTGGACCGGGAAGTGGGCTTGAAATCGAGGTAAGTCTCTTGCCTAACCTTGTAAGAGGGAGTTAACCCCATAGGTGTTTATTTTATTTGCTACTCATTGTGGGTGATACGTACGCACGAAGTGACGAGAGTCCGTGCGTAGCTAAAATTCATATTATGTCCGGGTAGACATAGGCCTTTATTATGCAACTACTTGCACTATTTGAACTCAACTTGCTAGTTTAATAGATTGTATTAATAAGTAAAAAAAATTAGTAAATATTATGTTAAATCGAGATTCATTACTTAGATACTTGGCGGATTGATTAATTATTGACAAAAATTTATATTCTTTTATGGGCTTACTTTGGAGTTGTAAACACATAATTTGTAGTCCGAATAGTTTCCCTATTCTTGTAGATCGAGCCGAACACCTCGGTAATATTTATATATATTATGTGATGCAACCATGGATCAGGCCATACGACCTCGGTAGTGTATGTACATGATTATTATGGATCGGGTCGTACGACCTCGGCATAACTCGTGCGTGTTGTCGCTATGAGTTCGATTATACACGATATATCCTTCATGACTTGTGAATTTGAAAATACATGTCGGCCCTTACTTGTAGATATTAGCATGAGATATTTGGGGACTTTTAAGTTGTTATTTTGTTAAAGAATCATTGGCTCTTATTCTATTATTGTTGTTGTACTTCATGCTTATTTATAATTCTTGCACATTATGTATATTGACCACTAGTAAGTGTCGATCTTGACCCCTCGTCACTATTTCTTTGAGGTTCAACTTGATACTTACTGGTACATGTTGTTTACATACTCACGCTACACTCACGCTACCTGAGGCAGGTATATCTGGAGTTAGTCCAGGCGCGCATCCGCATTACCCGGAGGCCTAGTGGTGAGCTGCTTCTCATGCTCCGTTCTGCAATACCCGGAGCCTTCTCTTGTTACGTTTGTCATTTCTGTCTATTCTGTTTCAGAGAGTAGTTTTAGGGAATTTGTATATTCTACGAGATGCTTGTACACTTGTAACACCGGGTTTTAGGGAGTCCTAGTGGATATTCATGGTTTTTGATTATAAAATTCGCTACTTTTCTCTTATGTTTAGTTTATGTTTTACATTACTACGATAATCTATTATTTGCTTCGTAATTAAATAAAACCAATGACTTTAAAAATATTAAAATGAACAATTTAATGGATAGTTCACTGGTTGCTTGCCTAGCAGCGAAGCTAGGCGCCATAACTGCCTATAGTGGAAAATGGGTCATGACATCTTGGTATCAGAGCACTAGGTTCACATAGGTCTCGCAAGTCATGAGGGGCCTAGTAAAGTCTTGCGGATCGATGCGGAGACGTCCATACTTATCTTCGAGATGCTATAGGGTGTTTGGAAACTTCTCTTTCATCATCTCATATCGCGTAGTTGATGTCCTGCTAAGTATATTTCTCTTATTCTCTCACAAGTGGTGAGAACACACGCGGCAGATGTACCAGGTGGTGGAGGAGCTGCTCCCCTTGTTGCTAGAGGCCTAGGTAGAGGTCGAGAGAGGGATACAACTCCTGCTAAAGGGCGAGGGTATCCTAGAGTTGCTCTCAGTGTACTACTAGCTGATCTAGACTTCACCACATTTTAGTTGAAGGGTCGGGCTTGTAGATGGTGGTAGTCCTATCTCCTTAGCAGACCAATGGGTTCACCTCCCTTGACTTGGGATCAGTTCACACGTCTCTTTCTAGAGCGATATATTCCACCCTCTCAGAGGGAAGAGCTACGGGGTTAATTCGAGCGGCTTCAGCAGGGTCAGATGTCAGTAACCAATTATGAGGCGAGGTTCTCTGATTTGTCACGCCATGCACTTATGATACTCCCCACAAATGCAGAGGCGGGCTTGCATTATGGCATTCAGGTTACTATGGCTCGAGATACGGAGATGGGGACTCCTTACGAGTAGGTTGTGGAGATAGCTCAGCGGATTGAGGGTATCCGCAACCAGGACCGATTGTATATAAGGGGGAGAAGAGGCCTCGGCATTCTGGAGGATTCAATGATACCTCGTCTGGGGGCAGAGGTCAGTTCATGAAGGGTTAGTCCAGCAGACCCACTTATTCATCACCACCACCTTCTCGGGGTGCACCAGTGCGGACCTATTTAAGAGCCATTCCAGAGAGCTCCTACCGTCCACCAGCTATTCAAGGTTCTTCCAGCAGGTATTCAGGTCCCCAGGGTCAGTCATCTTCCGCATCGATAGGTTTCTATGAGTGTGGGGAGCTTGGTTACATGAGGAGATCTTGCCCCAGGTTTTGGGGCAAGGCAGTACAACAGGGCCATCAACCTATGATCACGGCACCGTCCGTCTAGCCTGCCAGAGGTAAAGGGCAGGTGGGTAGGTGTCACCCAAGGTGCAACCCAAGGTGACATCCGCCTCTGGCGGTGATCATGCCCTCAAGATCTGGAGGCATTATCTTTATGGGGTTTCCTGTGAGGTTTACACCGATCATTGTAGCTTGCAGCATTTGTTTAAGTAGAGGGATCTTAATTTGAGGCAGCGCATGTGGCTTGAGTTACTGAAGGAATATGATAGTACCAAACTTTACCATCCGGGAAAGGCGAATATAGTTGCAGATGCCTTGAGCAGAAAGGCCGAGAGTATGGGTAGTTTGGCATTTATTTCAGTAGAGGAGAGGTCATTGGTTTTGGACATTCAGTTCATAGCTAACAGACTTATGTGGTTGGATATTTCAGTGCCAATCGAGTTCTTGCATGTGTTATGGCTCGGTCTTCATTATTGGAGCGGATCAAGGCTTGTCAGCACGATGATCCACACTTGTTGGTTCTTAGAGAGACAGTACTGCGAGGTGGTGCCAAGCAGGTTACTATCGTTGAGGATGGTATTCTACGACGCTAGGGTTGCCTATGTGTTCCTAATGTTGATGGCTTGAGGGAGAAGATTCTAGAAGAGGCACACAGTTCTCTGTATTCAATTCATCCAGGTGCTACGAAGATGTATCGTGACCTAAGGCAGAATTACTAGTGGCGGCAGATGAAGAAGGAAAAGGCTCGTATGTAGTGAGATATCTAAACTGCCAATAGTTTAAGTATGAGTACAAGAGTCCAGGTGGCCTACTCCAGCAGATGGTTATACTAGAGTGGAAATGGGAGCGCATCACTATGGACTTTGTAGTTGTGTTGCCGCGAACATTGAGGGAGTTTGATGCCATTTGGGTCATTGCCGACAGGCTGACCAAGTCAGCACACTTTATTCCAATTGTGACTACGTACTCTTCAGAGAGATTGCCCAGATTTACATTCATGAGATTGTCTGGTTGCATGTTCTGTCTGTTTCCATCATTTTAGATAAAGGACTCAACTCACTTCATATTTCTGGAGAGCAGTACAAAGTGAGTTGGGCACCCGGGTATAGCTCAGCATAGCCTTTCATCCGTAGACCGATGGGTAGTCGGAGCGGACAGTTCAGATTCTGGAGGATATGCTTAAAGCATGTGTGATTGACTTCGGAGGGAAGTGGGATCGATTCTTGCCTTTGGCTGAGTTTGCGTATAATAGTAGTTATCACTCCAACATCGAGATGGCTCCATTTTAATCTTTACATGTCGTTCGCCCATCAGATGGTTTGATCCTGGCGAGGCTAGGTTATATGGCACTGATTTAGTGAAGGATTCCTTGGAAAAGATAAAGTTAATTCAAGAGCAGCTTCGCATACCACAGTCCAGATGGAAGAGTTACGCGGATCAGAAGGCGTGTGATTTATCATTTATGGCGGGCGAGATGGTTCTCTTGAAAGTCTCATCGATGAAGGGTATCATGAGGTACAGGAAGAAGGGCAAGCTGAGCCCAAGGCTTATTGTCCCATTTGAGGTATTGAGGCGAGTTGGGGAGGTTACTTATGAGCTTTCTTTGCCTCCTAGTCTATCGGGAGTTCATCCAGTCTTCCATGTGTCTATGCTCCGGAGGTACCATGCTGACAGGTCGCATGTGTTAGATTACAACATGGTTCAGCTAGATGTGAGCTCCGGCTATGAGGATGAGCCTATTGCCATTGTTGACAGGCAGGTTTGCTAGTTGAGGTCTAAGAAGATTTCTGCAGTAAAGGTCTAGAAGAGGGATCAAACAGTCGAGGAGGCGACTTGGGAGGCCAAGGAGGACATGAGGAGCAGATATCCACACTTATTCAGCACTCCAGGTATGATTCTTGACCCGTTCGAGGACGAATATTTGTTTAAGAGGTAGAGAATGTAAAGACCCGACTGGTCGTTTTGCTTTCTAGGTCCTCGTTCCCCTAATTAAGACTCCATGTATGTGCTTTTACTGTTTCATGAATTGTGGAGATGGTTGGTTTAGGTTTAGAAGGGTTCAGATTGAAATCGGAACACTTAGTTCTTTAATAGTGGCCAAAGATGGCCAAGTTTGACTTGAGTTAACATTTTGAGTAATCGACCTCGGAACTGGGATTTGATGGTTCCAATAGGTTCGTATGATAATTTTGGACTTAGGCATGTGTTTGAATCAGGTTTCAGGTGATCTGGGAGCATTTCAGCGCTTAATGTTCAAAATTGGTTAATTGAAGGTTTTCTAGTTCTTTAAATTTGGTTTGGAATAGACTTTGATTTTATCGAGGTCCGTTTGGGATTCCGATCCTGGGAACAGTTCTGTATGCTGATTTATGACTTGTGCACAAAATTTGGTGACATTCCGAGAAGTCTAAGTATGATTCAGCGCGTTCGGAGCTATTTGAAAAGCTTGAAGTTCATAAGTTGATTCAATTTGGTTTTGGGGTTCAATCCTTAGTTTCGTTGTTGTTTTATATGTTCCGAGGGTTCGAGCAGGTCCGTATTATGTTTATGGACTTGTGGGTCAGTCGGGCGGGGTCCCGGGTGGCTCGGGTGAGTTTCGGACAACCTAGAGTTGAGTTCAAAATTCTGCTATCTGTTGTTCTGGTTTCCTTTTTCGCGAACGCGGAGAAGGCCTCGCATTCTTGATGAAGGAAAATTTGGGCTGGAGAACTCTATTCTTCACGTTCTAGTAAAGGATCTCACGATCGCAAAGCTCTGGGCCACTGGTCTTCGCATTCACGTGGGATTGTCCGCGTTCGTGAATGGTAAGGCGAGTTGGGGGGAGACCAGGCCGGTGGTCTTCGCGTTGGTTAAGAGGCCCTCACGTTCGCGATGGTCGGACCAGACAAGCCATTCGCGAGCCTTGGATCGCGTTCGCGATGTCCAATCTTTCAGCGCCTTGGCCGTTTTGCCTTTGCGATCGCGAAGCTATTGTGGCGATCGCGAAGAAAGAAAAATCTGGGCAGTGTCTTTATTAAAGTCAGGACTTAGGCCATTTTCTCTCATTTTCATTTCCTTCGGCCAAATTTGGAATTTCTTGGAGAGGGGTTTTCACATAGATATTGATGGTAAGTGATTGTTATACATTGTATGTTAAATACATAGATTATGGGTCGATTTTAACATGTAAAATTTGAAATATTTAGGTGTTTGTTGAATAACCTAGGTTTTGATAAAAATGATATTTGACCACGAAAATGATTATGGAATTTGGTATAAATTATATATTTTTGTTTATAAGGTTATGGGTAACCATTATTTAAAAACTTTTTCGGAATTCGGGCACGTGGACACTAGCGTGAATTTTAGGAACCTTCGAAATTGGGTTGGGTAATTACTCTAATAGTTAAATTATGAATGTTTGAGCATATATTGATTAGTTTGTACAACACTTGGCTAGTTCCGGATTGTGTGGCATCGATTTGAGGTTTTAGTGCGAATTGTTGACCGGGAAGTGGGCTTGAAATTGAGGTAAATCTTTTGCCTAACCTTGTAAGAGGGAATTAACCACATAGGTATTTAAATTGTTATTTGCTATTAATTGTGGGTGCTACGTACGTACGAAGTGACGAGAGTCTGTGCATAGCTAAAACTCATGTTATGTCCGGGTAGACATAGACCTTTATTATGCAACTACTTGCACTATTTGAACTCAACTTGCTAGTTTAATTGCTTGTATTAATAAGTAAAAACAAAATTGATAAAGATTATGTTAAATCAAGCTTCATTACTTAGAGACTTGGCAGAATGTTTAATTATTCACGAAAATTTATATTCTTTTATGGGCATACTTTGGAGTTGTAAACACATAATTCGTTGTCCGAAGAGTTTCCCTATTTTTGTGGATCGGGCCAAACGTCTCAGCAATATTTATATATATTATGTGATGCATCCATGAATCGGTCCATACGACCTCGGTAGTGTATGCACATGATTATTATGGATCGGACCGTACGGCGTCGGCATAACTAATGCATGTTGTCGCTATGAGTCCAATTATACTCGATATACTCTTCATGACTTAAGAATTTGTAAATACATGTCGGCCCTTACTTGTTGAGATTAGCATTTGATATTTGGGGACTTTTAATTTGTTATTTTGTTAAAGAATTGTTTAAATTATTGCCTCTTATTCCACTATTGTTGTTGTATTTCATGCTTATTTATAATTCTTGCACATTATGTATATTGACGACTAGTAAGTGCCGATATCAACCCCGTGTCACTACTTTTTCGAGGTTCAACTAGATACTTACTGGGTACACGTTGTTTATGTACTCACGCTACAGTTCTGCATATATTGTGCAGGTCCTGAGGCAGGTACATCTGGAGTTCATCCAGGCACGCATCTCATGCTCCATTCTGCAGTACCCGGAGCCTTCTTTTGTTATGTTTATCATTTCTGTCTATTCTATTTCAGACAATAGTTTTAGTGAGTTTTGTATATGCTACTAGATGCCCGTGCACTTGTGACAGCACGTTTTGGGGAGTCCTAGTGGATATTCATGATATTTTTATTAAATTCGCTACTTTACTCTCATGTTTAGTTTATGTTTTACATTACTACGATCATCTATTATTTGCTTCGTTATTAAATAAAACCAATGACTTTAAAAATATTAAAATAAAAAAATTAAATGAATAGTTCATCGTTGGCTTGTCTAGCGGCGACGTTGGGTGCCATCACGGCCTATAGTGGGAATTGGGTCGTGACATGTCCCATCACTTGCGATGTCACATCACATATTGAGAGGACATTTGTTTTGACTAACTTGATCTGTATTTTGAGAGAAATGTTACTGGCTTCCATGTAATTAATAGATTGTGCTATAAAGACGAAAGATAATTATTTAATTGAAAGTGTGGCTTGTAGTATTTATTTGAAAATGCCAACGACTAAAATAATAATGTAGTAATTATTATTTTTATTTTTTATCAATGAATTAATAGAATATCCTAATATTTTAAAAATGGGACAATTATCAATAAATTATTTAAAACTTAGAAAAGATGCACAAAAATAATAGTATGTAACTAATTGCAATAAAATAATAAAAATTCCTATATTTTTTGAAAACATGGATAACTATCAATAAATTGTATTAAACCTAAACTTGTGTAAAGACTACATTTTATTATTTATTTGACTAGAAAGCCTACTGAAGTTAATTTTTAAATACAGAGGGTCAAAATTGAGTGTCAACAATAGAAATGTGGATAAAAGTACAAATGGCTAAAAGATGAATATGGTAATCATGTATTCAATGCATCTCAACAATCTAATAAGCAAATTCATTGGTCAAAAGTCTTATTATAACATTTAACATGAATGAAATAAGCTATTTAACCACCAAACCATGAATCAATGAGACAAGTATATGACTACGGCTCGACAAAGAAGCTCAATATCGCAAACAATTATTTATTCCCAATTCAACAAGTCATGATCCTAAACATGCTTCTGAACCACAATTACGAGTCATCACGTAGTTATAGAATCAATGAAACATGGATAATAAGCTCACATAGTCCCAACAAGGTATAAACATATGTCAATACGGGATATGGTCATAACATAGCTACGCCTATACGCTCATCACCTCACATATTGTGACTCCTAAATCTAGCAAAAAATAATAACAATCCAGTAAAATCCCACCACTGGGGTCTGGGGAGGGTATAGTATACGCAGACCTTACCCCTACCTCGGAGGGGTAGAGAGGCTAGTTCCGGAAAACCCTCGACTCAGAGACAGTAGATCCGTGAGAACAGAAACTAGAAAAATAATATCAGCAATGTGAGAGACAGCAAATAAATGGAAAAGCAGTAACACAAATATTATGCAAAAGTGTCAAACACAACATAAACTGCTAGCAGTGCTAGACAAAACAAATCTAGCAACATGTAGCAAATAAATTATCTATGGGGAGAATTATTTTTTATAAGGATAGACTAGAGAATTACCTCTGCCGGATAGTCTTCAACATTCCAAAATAGCTTTTACTCTCAAATTAACCTCCAAATGACTCAAATCTAGTCATATACAACTCAATAATAGCAAACAAAGCCATAGGAATCGATTCTAAATAATAAAAAATCGATTTTTAATCAAACCCCCAAAAGTCAACAAAAGTTAAACCTGGGCCCACACCTCAAAACTCGAGTCAAGGGATAGATCCTGACTACCTATAATTTAACGAGTCCAAATATGTGATTATATTCCGAAATCGAAACCAAATCGGCTCCCAAATCCCAAATTTACACTCTCCATAGTTCTAGACAACCCCTCCCCCCTCCCCCCCCCCAAAAAAAACAATTTCTCATTTAATTTCCATAATCTATGCGTAGTAATCCATGAGGAAATAAGACATATTATCAAATCAAGTAGAAATTACTTACCCTAAAAATTATGATGAAAAACCCTTCCAAAATGGCCTTCACCTGAGCTCCAAAACTCAAAATAGTGAAAAATGCACAAAACCCTCGAATATAACTCACTGCCAGGGATTTCGTATCTATGGGCCTCATCATTTCTTCTATGATGTTACATCTATGACCCCAAGTTTTGCATCTACGAGCTTCACTAAACAGCCAACCACGTGCACCTGCGGCGCACCATCTGCATCTGCGGAATCGCAGGTGCGACAAACATTTTGCTCCGGCGACATTGCAGTTGCGATAATCCTTGTCACAACTGCAATGTCGCCGGAGCAAAACTTGTCACAGCTGTGACCACTTCCAATCCTACAACCCTTCACAAAATCACAGAAACACTTCACAGGTGCGACACTACACCTTCGTACCAAAATCTCGCAGGTGCGACGCACCAACACCAGACCTGCCAACAATACTAAAATGGTCTAGAACCAGTTTGAAACATACCCGAGCCCTTTAGGACCCCATCCAATCATACCAACAAGTAAAAATACCTATTCCAAACTTAGTCAAATTCTAAAATCACCACTAATAACATCAAAATCAAGAATCAACGATCAAAATCTGTCTCTTCACTTCCAAGTATTCCAACATCGTCAAACATGTCCAAATCATGCCTAAACATTTCGGATTTCAAGCAAACTTTGCACACATATTCTCATTAACTAAACAAACCTATCCAAAGTCATGAAATACCAGTAGAATCCCGATAACATTAAAGTCAACTCTCGGCGAAACCTACCAACTCTCCAAACTTAAAAAATTGTAAATTTCAGCAAATAGAGCCAAAACCTTCTAGGAATCTCTAAATCTAAATACGAACATATGCCTAAGTCCTAAATCACCATATGAAACTATTCGAAATATCAAATCACCAATCCTAGATCATCCACTCAAAAGTCAAACATTGGTTAACTCTTATAACTTAAGCTTCCAAAAATAGAACTAATTATTCCAATTTACTCTCAAACCTTCTAGAAAATAAGCTAACCATCCCCGCAAGCCACAAAATAAAAAATAAGAATACGGAAAGTGTAAAATAGGTTAACGAGGCTCAAGTATACAAAACGACCGGTCAGGTCATTGTATTGTGAGATGGGTTCATAGCATTATGCCTTTATTGTTATATATGTTAATCTGGTTGGATAGGGCTCTTTCCATTATTTGTCATGTTCGAGTTGTTTCTCTTTTGGTGCACGAATCACGTCATATGAGGTTCTAGATGGCATTTAATGTGCCATATCGGCTGAGCAACTTGTACTGGGTGAGACGAGGTTATTGGATATAGAATTAGTATAATCGAATTGTATAAGGTATGTTTGAAAGAAGAGTGTCATTAATCAGCTTAGAATTTGGCAATATTTTTTGTCGGGTGTGAGGATTCTATAATTGGTTGTTTTAATGGTGGTTATGAGTTTCTACAAGTTTCTTTCATGTGTTATGAGATATGTTACCAGTACCGAGTTTGGTAATGAGCAGTTATTACATGCAGAAGATACAGTTATGCGCATATGAGTTATGGGGCACATCATATGGTTACATTATAAGAGTATATTTATGACTTGATGTAGCTTGTGGGATTGATACAGTATGTGTGTGTATGTGTCTGTGTGTATAGATATATACATACATGCATACATACATACAAGAATCGAATCAGAGAGATAGTTCCAGATATTGAAAATTGGTTCTAAGGTTTATGGGCTAAGATTGGAGGAAGAACCTCCACTCGGGATTGTGTTAATGGACTTATATGGATTGAGGTGTCACAGGATCAATTGTGTCTGTGTGTGTATGACGATCTTATTCAGTTAGTTGATGGCTTTGGAATGGCTTTTGATATATTCGAGGATGAACATATGTTTAAGTGGGGGAGAATGTAACGATCCGACCGGTCTTTTTGAGATTTAGCATTTCGTTCGGGGGTTCGAGACCTCGATTAGATTCATATGATGCATTATTACTTATGTGTATGGTTGGTTTTGATTTTTGAAAGGTTCGGAGTTGATTTAGATGAGTGATTCTCAATTTGAAAGCTTTAAGTTGGAAGAGATAACCAAAGTTTGAATTTTGATTAAACGACTTCGGAATCAAGATTTGATAATTTCAATTGGTTCATATGATACTTTTGGGCTTGAGCGTGTGTTCAAATTTAGATTTGAAGGTTCTTATAAGTTTTTGGCCTTGTTTGTACAAAGTTGACAAGTTGAAGAATTGGAGAGTTCTTAAGTTTGACCGAAAGTTGACTTTGGTGTTATCGGGCTCCAATTGTGGTTTTGAGATTTTGGATATGTTCATTTGGTTGAATGGAACTTGAGTGAAAGGTTTAATTATAATATGGAATTTCTAAGTGTGATTCGGATACTTTTGGCGAAGTTTGAATATTTGAAAGTTAAGATAAGGATTTTGATCTTTGATTATTAGTTTTGTTGTTTTTTTTTTATGTTTCGATCCTTGAGGAAAATTGGGATAAGGTATTTAGATATGTTGGTATGATTCGACGGGGCCTCGTGGGGCTCGGGTGTAACTCGGGGTGATTTCAAACCATTTTGGTGAGTTTGAAATAACTGATTTGATGGTGTATTGCAGTGCTTCGCGATCATAGAGCAAGGCTCGCGATCGCGGAGAAGAATTTTGGCTATTGGGCATTCGTTCTTCACATTCGCGATATGGGTATCGTATTTTCATAGTGTCACGGTTTGGTCTTCGCGTTCGCTGGGATATGTTTGCGTTCATAGAATGGAAAGGAGTTGGTCAGTGCGATCGCATATGGTAGGTCGCATTCGCGGAGAGGTTGAGGCAGGCTGGAGGCCTAGCCTACAATTCGCGATGGGAAGCTTGCATTCGCGTAGTAGGGTGGTCGTTGGTCATCACGTTCGCGATGGTCCTCCTGCGTTTAGGAGGTTTTTCTAGGCGGGTTCATTGTGTGCTTGGATCGCGAAGCATTGGACCGCGATCATGAAGGGTAGTGTTGGGCAGAACACTTAAGTGTTATGTTTCAAGTTTTGCCTATTCTTTCAAATTTTGAGCCCTTGACAGAGATGAGGAGATTCTAAAGAGAAATTTTACTACTACATTGGAGGTAAGGAATTTTACTTGGATCTGGTTTTACCTATTGATTCCCCGTGGATTTCTACACCTAAAATTTGGAACTTTAAAGTAAAGTTTGGGCTTTTTCCCTACAAAGAGGGTGTATCTTGGGAATTTGAGGGTCGATTTTGACTCAATTTTGGAATCTAATCACATATTTAGACTCGTGATATTATGGGTAGCCGGGACTACACTTAACTTGGGTTTTGACCATGTGGGTCAGAGTTGACTTTTGTTGAATTTTAGAGATTTGATTAAAGATTAAAGCTTTAAGTTTTTGAATTGATTTCTATGGATTTGTTTTATATTATTGAGTTATATTTGACTAGATTCGAGTCATTTGGAGTTATATTTGAAAGGAGACATGGTTTATTATTGATTGAAGCTTGCCGGGTGGAGATAAATCTCTTGTCTATTCTTGTAAGAGAAAATTCTCCCCATAGGTGATCTGTTGCTATTTGTTGCTTGATTTAGGAGCCATGTATATGTGTATTAATACCTTACATCTTTCTCGTATTTCCTATATCTCTTATATTGTTGTTACTTTGTTTTTATGGTATTTATGTTATGTTATGGATTTTATGGTACTTTATGTTGTTTTATTATGAGTCTATTGATAGTACTAATATAGTGTCTCTTGTTGCCTCTTTGAGCCGAGGGTCTCCTGGAAACAGCCTCTCTGCCCCTCGGGGTAGAGGTAAGGTCTGCGTACATATTACCCTCCCCAGACCCCACTTGTGGGATTACACTGGGTTGTTGTTGTTGTTGTTGTTGTAGAGTTGTGTTTGAAGATGAATACAATTTGGCTTATGATTATGCCTTATTTAGACTATGTGAAATTATTATCCATGTTTCATTGATTCTATGACTACGTGATAACTCATAATTATGGATTAGAAGCATGGTTAAAGTTATTACTTGTTAAATTGAGCATAAAGGATCATTTTCCATGTTGATCTTTCATATCTAGTCGTAGTCATGCAATTCTCTCATTTGATTTGTGATTGGTGGTTACATGGCTTAATTCAATCATGTTAAAGGTTATGAAAAGACTTTTGAAATGTGAAAATTGCTTATTGAGTCGTTGTGATAAATTGAATTATATGATTAGCCATTGCCATATTTTAGCTCTATGAGCTTTTATCCGTATTTTTATTGTTATGTCTGGCACTTCTTAATTATATTATTTTATATACATATGCATGAGTTGGAGAGTTGGATGTTGTGAATCATTGAGAAAATTTGGCACCAAGGACATTATGAGTGGATATTGATTATCGATTATTGATGGCATTATGATTGGAATGGGTTACACGCTACGATGATTGGTTAATGATCATTAATTATAAAATTATCAACGCTTGGATATGGGTCTGTATCTCCTAAGTCATGTGATTACCCATGTTACTTTGGGCTCTGTGAGCCTAGGAACTTGGATATAGTGCTTGGTTGGACACATGACTAGTGTCAGACACATGGATTCGTGATATGAGGTGTTGAGAAAAGATCCTGACCATGCATATGTACATAACTTAGACTCATGCAGTTGAGTCATATAAATGTTATCGACATGTATCATGTCTTTATATGAGAATTGAGATGTTGACATCTTATTTGATCTCCTTTGTCTGTAAACATGCCTAAATTTTGTATGAACTATGTTTGAGATTTTATACTCATTTGTTGATACTATGCTTTATTCCATATCTTATTGATGTCTTCACCTAATATTGGACTGTTAGTGAGTGTCAATGTTGATCCCTCGCCAATACTTCTAGGCTAGACTTGATACTTATTGAGCACCGTGATTTTGTACTCATGCTATACTCCTGCATATTTTGTGCAAGTTTTGAGACTGGTATTAGTTGTACTCTTTGAGCTGAGTAGAAGTATTTTGTGGAGACTTCGTAGTGAGCTGCTCAACTTGATCTGATCTGTAACACATGGAGTCCCCTTTCCCTACTTATTCATTTCTGTCTATGTAATTCTTTTTCGGACATATGTTATTGTTCAGTTAAAATAGTTACTCCTATTAGATGTTCGTGATGAGGTGACACTGCGTTTTGGGGGTTTAATAGACTGTTATGGTCGTATTTTGATTCTTTATTTGATTTTGTACTTATGATATTGAATTGATATATATTCCGCAATGTTATTTCTATCCTCAAACAGTTAATGGATTAATAGTTGGATCCTATTATTATTGTTGAGCGTTTGCTTGCCTAGCGAGCCGGTTATACGCCATCACGACCTTTGATGGAATTTTGGATCATGACACTTTCACTCTGGTATCACCATCTTCTGAGTCAAACCACCTGATTTTTTATATTTATACTTGACTTGTTTGCAATTCAAACATCGCAACACATGCCCAATAATGTTCTTCTTTATCCTCCACCATAATAGTATTACTCCAACTCATGATACATTTTCGTAATACCTATGTTAATGGAATACTATTAACTATGTGCCTCCTTAAGTATCAAATCACTCAAACTATCAACATTAGAAACACACAACCAATCATGGAGTCACATAACACCATCATCTACAATAATGACCTTCTTAGCACAATATCGTTTTACCATGCCCTTAAGCACTATCTCAAAATCATCATACCGTTGAGACTTAATACGCTCAAATGAGGATGAGTGTGCAATAAAACAAGCAATAACCATACTAGGCTAAGAAATATGCAATCTCACAAGTCTATGTCCAAGGCTTGAACATCCATAGCCAAAGGCCTCTCCTCGGTTTGAATGAATGCCAAACTGCCCATACTCTCTGCTTTACTACTCAAGGCATCTTCTACTATATTCGTCTTACTCGGATGATACAAGATAGTGATAACATAATGCTTAAGAACTCAAGCCACCTCCGCTACCTCATATTCAAATCCTTCTGCTTGAACAAGTGCTAAAGACTTCAATGGTCGGTATAGACCTCACATGACACACTATACAAGTAGTGTCTTCAAATCTTGAGTGCATGCACAATAGCTGCTCACTCCAAATCATAAACTGGACAATTCTTCTCATGAGGCTTCAACTGTCATGACGCATAAGAAATCACTCTTCCATCTTGCATCAATACACCACCAAGGCCAATGCGTGAAGCATCACAATATACCATGTATGATCCTGAATTAGGGGGCAACACCAATACTAGGGTTATAGTCAAAGTAGTCTTGAGCTTCTGATAGCTCTCCTTAAACTCATCAGACAATATAAAAGAAATACCTTTCTAAGTCAACTTAGTTAATAAGTCTACAATGGATAAGAATTCCTCTACAAAATAATGGTAGTAGCCCGCCAAACCCAAGAAACTCCCAATCTCCATATCTATAGCCGGTCTAGACCAATTCTAAACCGCCTCAATCTTCTTGGGATCAACCCTAATTCGTCAGCAGACACTACTGACATAAGAATATAACTGAGTTTAACCAAAACTCGCACTTGGAGAACTTAACATAAAGTTTTCGTTCCCTTAAAATCTGAAGCACAATCCTCAAATGATGCTCAACCAAGATATCACCAATAAATACTATCACAAAAAAAATCAAATAAGGATTGAACAGCATGTTCATTAAATCCATAAATGTAGCTGGGACATTAGTCAAACCAAATGACATCACCAAGAACATATAATGATCATAACGAGTACCAAAAGCTATTTTAGGGATATCCGAAGACCTAATCTTTACCCGATGATAACCTTATCTAAAGTCAATCATATAGAACACCCTACCACCTTGAAGCTAATAAAATAAATTATCAATACGAGGCAATGGATACTTGTTATTAATGGTAATTTTATTCAATTGCCTATAGTTAATGCATATCCTCATAGTACTATCCTTCTTATTCACAAACAATACCAATGCACCCCAAGGAGATACATTCGTCCTGATGAATCCCTTATCAAGTGAATCTTGTAATTGCTTCTTCAACTCCTTTAACTCAGCTGGAGCCATGTGATAAGGTGGAATAGATATGGGCAGAGTGTCTGTCACCAAGTCAATACCAAAATTAATATTCCTATCCGGTGGCATACTTGATAGATCTGTAGGAAATGTATCCGAACATTCTCTTACTATTGGTATTGTGTCCAACGATGGAACATATGCATTAGTATCTTGGATGAAAGCCAAGTATATTGAGTTTCCCTTCTCAATCATACGTTGAGCCTTCAAGAATGAGACCCACCCTACTCGTAGAATGACCTAGTGGCCCTCTCTATTCTAACCTAGACAATCCTGACATAGCTAAAGTTACAGTCTTGGCGTGACAATCCAAGATGGCATAATATGGATATAACTAATCCATGCTAATAATTACCTCGAAATACATCATATCCAACAGTAAAAGGTCAACCATAGTGTCAACCCATTAACACTAACCCCACAAGACTGATAAACTTGATCACTACAAAGAGAATCTCCAACAAGTGTAGACACATAAACAACAATACCTAAAGAATCACAAGACATGCCTAAATATGACACAAAATAAGATGACACATATGAATAAGTAGAACCCAGATCATTTAAACATCGAAGTATCTCTATGACGCACTAGAGAAATACCTATAATGACTGCATTAGATGCTACCGCATCAGGTCTACTAGGAAACGCATAGCAATAAGCCTGACCTCTACCGATCTATCCTCCACCTCTAGGGCGAACTCTAACTGCATATTCTCTACCTCTAGATAGATGGGTAGGTGGTGTAGCAATTAGGGATGGAATCAGAGCCTGAGTACCCTGTTGAGATGTAACACTCTACAATCTAGGCAATTTTTCTTGATATGCCTTAAGCCTCCACATCCAAAGCAACCTTTATACTAGAGTGGCTTCTGGACTGAGTCTGTCCCTGAAGACTAGAATAACCACTATATAAACCATAAGCTGAAGGCACACTATATGATGCCTACCTTGAACGAGTACGGTAAGAACCATGAGTGATTGGAGCATTGTAAGAAATGTGATGTGCTGAGTGAACTGACATACCAGAATGGCCTCTACAAAATATATCTCTTGCCCCCAGTGAGGTACCACTTTCCTCCGAATAATAAGGCCTTTTATCCTTTATCGGCTCTCTTCCCTGACCATGGATGCAGTCAATTTTCCATGCTATCTCTAGTGCCTACCTAAAAATAGTTCCTATATCTTTCTCTCTAGCCATACAAAGCTTAATCTAAAAATTTAGGCCCTTAATTAACCTCCCCGCCTTCCTAATCTTGGTGGGAATCAAGAAAGTTGCATAATAAGACAACTCTGTAAATCTCATCGCATACCAGGTAATTGTCATGACATCATGTTGTAGATGCTCAAACTGGCTATGCAACTCAACTCTCCTAGTGAGTGGGATGAATTTCTTCAAGAAAATAATCAAGAACTTATTCCAAGTGAAAGAAAGTTACCTTGTTGGCCTACCCTACTCATAAGTCTGCCACCACCTCTTAGTTGGCCCTCTCAACTGGAAAGTGGTGAAATAAACTCCCTTAGACTCCACAAGGCCCAAATTGTGCAAAATCTCATAGCACCTATCACAGAAGTTCTGAGAATTAACTGTGGAATCACCATTAAAATGTGAAGGATCTAACTTCTGAAACTGATCCATCACCTTATGCTCCTCAGTAGACACAGAAGGCCTAACCTCCAGCTGGATTGCAGCAATAGGCTGAACTATCCCAACAAATAAAATAGCTAGAACTCCTAAAGTCTGAAACATAGCAGTGACTTGCTCTGGAGTGTAAGTGGCTGGGGTTTGGGCTCCCCCTCCATCCTGAAAAGTAGTTGGGATTGGAGGAATTATTCCTGCCTATACTAAACCCCCAAAGTAACTCAGCGTTTGGACCATAGTCTCCTGAAGTACTAGAGTAGAAATAAGATCCACAGGAACCTATGATCGACCCAGCGGAACAATCTGATATGGGATCTGATCCCCCGCTAAAGCTACAGGTGGCTCCTCAAAAGAAATTCTTGTATGAGCAAGGGTAGCTGCGGGTGCTCCGCCTCTGGCGAGTGTAGCCGTACCTGCCCTGGCCTGAGCTCTAGCCCTAACCCGACCCATGTCTCTCCCGGCCCCGGCCTAGGATACCAGATCCTACTCAGCTACTACTAATGCATATTTTTTCACCATTCGTGAGATAATAGAAGAATAAAGATTCAAATTTTAGGGTGAAAATAAAGAACATACAATAAGGAAAGAAAGAAGGAAAGTTTCCTAAATGCCTTGTATCCCCTCGAAGATAAGTACAGACATCTGTATACCAATTTGCAAGACTCTACTAGACATTTTCATGACTTATAGAACATATGAATCTAGTGCTTTAATATAAACTTTTCAGACCCAAAATTCCACCAAGGTCGTGATGGCACCGAACCAACCTGCTAGGTAAGCCGACACGCTTAAACAATCATAACAAAATTGCTACTCAACTGATATATAACATATGTAATATGAAGGATTTATATGTAATCAACACACAAGTATGAAAAATACTAAATCAATCTCAAAATCTAATAGTACAAGTCATGAGCTACTAACATAGTACAACTAAGTCTCAAATATAAAAGTATTGCCTGAATCAAGAACAAGGATGGCAGGCTTACTTTTTCTTCACTTGAATCATAATTATAGAAATCTAGATTTGGAAGCAGTTATTAATTCATGATCTAGCATGTACAGAATGAAAACTTCATTCTCGATTGCGAGAATTTATATGAAAGTTATCTCAATTATATCTTAACTTAGCTATCTCAATTTAATCTTATTAGCTCCTTGTCAAAAACAATGGGACAATCGTTATACCATTCGTGCAGGTCGCTACTTACGCGACTTTTTCTTCTATTTTTTAGGCTTCTTTCTATTAAGTAGGATAAATAAGAAGGGGACTTCTTAAGCTATGAATTTAACATAGCAACTCACCAAGAAGTATCCAAGGCAAGCTCTAAAGAACCCTCCTAGATGATTTTAGGACCAATACTAGGATATGTACAAAGATATGCAAGTGTACTATAAGTACAAAACTAATGTGTACTCAGTAAATATCAATTCTAATCCCGATGAAGTAATGGGAAGATTTTGACAAAAATATTTACTTTAAATAATCTATTCAATTCATAAATATACAAGGAATTGAGAGACAACTGAAAAACAACAGATATAAATCATATGATACCTAGTAAAGAAAAGATACTAAGCATGATATTCAGAGAAAATGATCAAGAGCATAAATAATACATCGAATGTCACGACCCGAAATTTCCACCTTTGGACCGTGATGGCGCCTAACATTTTACTTGCTGGGCAAGCCAACGTTAGAATAATATTATCTATTTTTAAAACAATTTTTTTAAATTTATTAATAATCAAGAAACAAATGCGGAAGTAAGGTCTGAAATATAGTGATTAATCCATAAAACAACGTTGTCTAAATACCATCCCAGAATTGGTGTCACAAGTGCATGAGCTTCTAGAATAATACAAATAAAGGTCTGAATAAAATAAAGCTTTCTAGAAATAAATACACAACTAAAGTAAAATAGACGGGGACTTCAGAACTGCGGACGCCATGCAGTTATAATAGATATACAGCGTGCAACCCGCTCTCACAATATATATTCACATTCAATTCTGTTGTAGCGTGCAACCCGCTCTCACAATATATTCCTTTAATCAAATCTATTGCGGCGTGCAATCTGATTCCCCAATATATATATGTATGTCGACATTTAAATAAGTCTGTTATGGCGTGCAACCTGATCCTCCAATATGGACTTTTAATAAGTCTGTTGCGGCGTGCAACCCAATTATCCAATATGGACTTTTCATAAGTCTGTTGCGGCATGCAACCCGATCCTCCAATATATTCATTATAATTAATTCTGTTGCGGCGTGCAACCCGCTCCTCCAACATATATTGATTTACTAATTCTTATAGAAGAAATTTCCCCAATAAATGCAATAATTAATATAAAATTATAAGACAGACAAGCATACAATAATTATAATTTAATTATGAAACAAACAATGACAAATAGCAGATTATTATGGAAATCAGGGAGAAAATAGGCAGTTTAATATTTAATATGCTAAATGTAAAATAATAATTAAAACACATAATTTAAATAGCATGTAACAATTAATGCAGGAATTCAAGAATTAATATTTGACAAAGAATAGGAGAGAAACTGTTATTATAATAATTAATTTATGATTTAAAATAATTTATGATTTTTGAAGTAAGCAGACAAATAATTAATTTGATGACGTATAGACACTCGTCACCTCGCCTATACGTCGTTCACATGCAATTCACATAACAATTAAATTAAGGGTTCTATTCCCTCAAGTCAAGGTTAACCACGACACTTACCTAGCTTTGCAAATTCCAACCAATTACTCAACCACAACTCTTTGCTTTTAAATTTGACTATGAAAGCTTCAAATCTATTCACAAACAATTCGATATATTCAATACTAATCATAGGAATTAATTCCATATTAATTTAAAAAATTTCCGGATAAAATTCCGAAATTCATTTAAATATTTGACAGTAGAACCCACGTCTCAAATCCCGAAAAAATTTACGAAATTCGAACACCCATTCCGAGACGAGTCCAACCATACAAATTTATCCAATTTCATTGTCAAATGGACCTTCAAATCTTAAATTTTTATTTTTGGAAGATTTTATAAAAATCTGATTTTTCTTCCATAAATTCACGGATTCATAATATAAATGAGTATGAAATCATGAAATATAATCAATATAGGATAAGGAACACTTAACCCAATGTTTTCCCGTAAAAATCGCCCAAAAGTCGCCTTACCCGAGCTCAAAAATGAAAAAGGGTTGAAAATGGGACGAATCCCATTTTTCAGAACTTAAATTCTGTTTCTGGGACATTTACCCTTCGCGAACGCAGTCAGTGTCTCGCGTTCACAAAGCACAAATTTGTGTTGTCCCATTTTACACTTAGCGAACGTGAGGGCTACTTCGCGAACGCGAAGCTTGGCCTTCGCATTCAGCCTCTTTCCCTTTACGAACGCAAGAATTCGGTTGCAAACGCGAAGCTTTGAACCTGAGGCCTTCGCGAACGCGGTCACTCTGTCGCGAACGCGAAGCACAAAATGTGTCATCCCCAATTTGCTCTTCGCGTTCGCGAGAGTACTTTCGCAAACACGAAGAAGAACACACCAGAAGCCTGAAGTCTATAGAAAACCAGATTTTCTAAGTCCGAAAATGATCTGTTAACCACCCGAAACCAACCCGAGCCCATGGGGCTCCACACTAAACATGCACCCAAGTCCTAAAATATCATACACACTTGCTCGCGTGATCAAATCGCCAAAATAACACCAAGAACTACGAATCGGACACCAAATCAAAGAAAATTTCCAAGAAAACTTTAAAACTTATATTTTTACAACCAGACGTCCGAATCACGTCAAATCAACTCTGATTCTCACCAAATTCGGCAGACAAGTCATAAATATTATAGTGGAACTACACCGGGCTCCGGAACCAAAATACGGAATCGAGGTCAAAAAATCCAATATCAGTAATTTCTTAAAAATCATTAAGCTTTCAAGCTTTTAATTTTTCTTCAAAATTTTATATCTCGAGTTAGGGACCTCGGAATTCGATTTCGGACATATGCCTAAGTCCCAAATAATGATACCGGAATTGTCAAAACTCTGATTCGGGTCTATTTGCTTAAAATATTGACTAAAGTCAACTCAGTTGACTTTTTAAAGCTATATTTTACATTTTAATCTATTTTTTATATAAAAACTTTCCGAAAAATTTTACGAACTGCGCACGCAAGTCAAGGAATGATAAATGGTGCTTTTCGAGGTCTTAAAACACAGAATTGCATATTAAATTTAAAGATGACATTTTGGGTCATCACATCGAATTTGCATATAAGGATAATATGCATTAAATACCTCTACATGAGTTTAGAATGTCTATGCATGATAAAAACTCAAAATTTACCTCGACTGACACTTCCCTAGTGCCCAACACCTCCTCGGTGTCTAATAATAGTACGCACACACGACCTAACATAATATAGGTAATCACGTGACTCCGGAGGGATGGAAATCCATGCATCCGAGCATTATAGCTCCAAAATAAATCATTAGTATTTCAAAAATGAGTCAACAAATCGCATAAAAGATACTATCGTGTCATAATCATAATAACCATATGAAATGACTTATCGTGACAACCTTAGTCCATAATAGAGTACCATATACAGGGATGTATGCATATAAAAAAAGATAAGCATGTATAATATATATGAACAGAGAAATTAACATGCATGGATGTATGCATGTATACAAATATGACTAAGCCTACAACATGTATTCCAACATACAAAATAGCTCATCATGTCTAAATAATGAATCAAAAGCTTAGACATAATTTTTATGATGAATAAAGTTGTCCAAATAGTCATATAAATAATTAAGGAATATTACTAGAAGATATAAATCAAGACATAAAGAAGCCTAAAATCTACCCATTATATGGTATAACCTTGGCGCCCATATATACGCATTTTACCTCGCATATAAATCGCACCCAAATATGTAGTATTTATCATACAGGTCTATTTTAGAAAAACTTCTCTCAAACTCGGTTAGCCAGGATACTTACCTTATCCAAAATAAGCCTCAACCTTCTAAAATACTCTTTCCTCTATTCTTTCATTCTAAACGCTCAAAAAACTAGCCAAATAATACTCAACAAGGTCAAATAAAGCAGTAGAAACGAACTCTTATCGATAAAACTTTAATCTTTAAACAAATTTCAAAAGTCAATAAAAAGTCAACTCGGGGTTCACATGGTCAAAACTCGAGATCAAGATCGGATCTCATTAACCCATATTCTACGAGTCCAAATATGTGATTTGTTTTTAACAAAATTGGTGTTCAGACCCCAAAATATAGTTTTTTTAAGTTTGGACAAAAACACAATTTTTTCTTATTCAAACTCATATTTTGATGTTAGATCTAATGATAGACTCATGTATAAATCATAGATTTTGGTTTAAATCACTTATCCCGAGCTTATAGATGAAGATCTAGGTCAAAACCTCCCAAAATCGAGCTTCTCAAGTCTCCAAAGTGGTAAGAAATGAGATAAAAAATCACAAAATGCCCTTCGCGAATGCGAAGGCAATAATCCTGGCCAGCCTCTTTCCCTTCGCGAACGCGAGGCTTCGGCCGCGAACGCTAATCTTTGAACCTCATGCCTTCGCAAATGCGGTCACTCTGTCGTGAACGCGAAGCACAAAATGTGCCTGCCCCAATTTGCTCTTCGTGTTCACGAGAGTACCTTCGCGAACGCGAAGAAGAACACACCAGAAGCCTGAAGTCTGCAGAAAACCAGATTTCCTAAGTTCGAAAATGATCTGTTAACTACCCGAAACTAACCTGAGCCCTTGGGGCTCCAAACCAAATATGCACCCAAGTCCTAAAACATCATACTAACTTGCTCACGTGATCAAATCGCCAAAATAACACCAAGAACTACGAATCGGACACCAAATAAAAGGAAATTTCCAAGAAAACTTTAAAACTTATATTTTTACAACCAGACGTCCGAATCACGTCAAATCAACTCCGATTCTCACCAAATTCGGCAGACAAGTCATAAATATTATAGTGGACCTACACCGAGCTCCGAAACCAAAATACGGACTCGAGATCAATAAATCCAATATCATTAATTTCTTAAAAATCATTAAGCTTTCAAGTTATTAATATTTCTTCAAAATTCCATATCTCGAGTTAAGGACCTCGGAATTCGATTCCAGGCATACGCCCAAGTCCCAAATCACGATACGGACCTACCGGAATTGTAAAAATACTGATCCAGGTTCGTTTGCTCAAAATGTTGACTAAAGTCAACTCAGTTGAGTTTTTAAAGCTCTATTTCATATTTTAATCTATTTTTCACATAAACACTTTCCGAAAAATTTTATGGACTATGCACGTAAGTCGAGGAATAATAAATGGTGCTTTTCAAGGTCTTAAAACACAGAATTACTTATTAAATTTAAAGATGATATTTTGGGTCATCACATTCTCCACCTCTATAACAAACGTTTGTCCTAGAACGGAGTTAGAAAAAGTACCTAAGCTGGAGAAAAGGTGTGGATATTTACTCAGCATGTCCGACTCGGACTCCCAGGTAGATGCCTCTACCGGTTGACCTCTCTATTGCGCCTAAACTGAAGGATAACTCATAGACCTCAACTGTCGGACCTGCCGGGCTAGAATAGCCACCGGCTCCTCCTCATAACTCAAATCTTTGTCCAATTGGACTGAACTAAAATCTAACACATGGGATGGATCACCATGATATTTTCGGAGCATAGACACATGAAACACCGGATGAACCGCTGATAAACTAGGTGGTAATGCAAGCATGTAGGCTACTTCACCCACCCTTTCAAGAATTTCAAAGGGTCTGATATACCTAGGGCTTAACTTGCCCTTCTTCCCGAACCTCATTACACCTTTCATAGGTGAAACCCAAAGCAATATTCTTTCTCTAACCACGAATTCAATATCACGAACTTTACGGTCGGCATAACTCTTTTGCCTAGACTGAGCTATGCGAAGTCGATCCTGAATAATCTTGACCTTATCCAAGGCATCTTGTACCAAATCGGTACCTAATAACCGAGCCTCTCCCGGTTCAAACCAGTCAACTGGCGAACGATATCGCCTTTCGTATAATGCCTCATATGGAGCCATCTAAATACTTGACTGGTAGCTATTATTATAAGCAAACTCTGCAAGTGGCAAGAAATGATCCCAAGAACCTCCAAAGTCTATAACACAAGCACAGAGCATATCTTCCAATATCTGAATAGTGTGTTTTGACTGTCCGTCTGTCTGTGGATGAAATGTTGTACTCAACTCCACCTGCATGCCTAACTCACGCTCTACAGCCCTCCAAAAATATGAGGTAAACTGCATACCTCATTCCGAAATAATAGACATGGGCACCCCGTGAAGGCGGACAATCTCACGAATGAAAATTTCAGCTAATCTCTCTGAAGAATAGGTAACTGCCACTGGAATGAAATGTGCTGACTTGGTCAACCTATCCACAATGACCCAAACTGCGTCAAATTTTCTCTGAGTCTGTGGGAGTCCAACAACAAAATCCATAGTTATACGCTCCCACTTCCACTCAGGAATTTCTAACTTCTGAAGCAAACCACCAGGTCTCTGATGCTCGTACTTAACTTGCTGATAATTCATACACCGAGCTACATATGCAACTATATCCTTTTTCATTCTCTTCCACCAATAATGTTGCCGCAAATCTTGATACATTTTGGCGGTACCTGGATGAATAGAATACCTGGAACTGTGTGCTTCTTCAAGAATTAATTCACGAAGCCCATCCACATTAGGCACAAAAATACGACCCTGCATTCGCAAAACCCCATCTTCCCCCACAACAACCTGTTTAGCAGCACCGTGTCCTTAAGGACAAGTAAATAAGGATCATGATACTGCCTCTCCCTGATGCGCTCATATAAAGAAGACTGAGCGACTGTGCAAGCTAAAACCCGACTGGGTTCTGAAACATTTAACCTCACGAACTGATTAGACAAAGTCTGAACATATGCAGCTAATGGCCTCTCACCAACCAGAATATACGCAAGACTTCCATTACTCATAACCTTTCTACTCAAAGCATCGGCCACCACATTGGCCTTTCCGGGATAATACAAAATGGTGATATCATAGTCCTTCAACAACTCCAACCATCTTCTCTACCTCAAATTAAGATCATTTTGTTTGAACAGATATTGAAGGCTACGATGATCAGTAAATACCCCACACGAGACACCGTAGAGGTAATGTCTCCAAATCTTCAGCGTATGAACAATGGCTGCCAATTCTAAGTTATGAACAGGATAATTCTTCTCGTGAACTTTCAACTGTCGTGACGCATATGCAATTATCTTTCCATCTTGCATTAATACTGCACCAAGCCCAATATGAGATGCGTCACAATATACCGTATACGATCCTGAGCCTGTGGGTAATACCAACAGTGGCGCCGTAGTCAAAGCGGTCTTGAGCTTCTGAAAGCTCAATTCACACTCGTTTGACCATTTAAATGGGACACCTTTCTGGGTCAATATGGTCAATGGGCTTGCTATAGATGAAAACCCTTCCACGAACCGATGATAATAACCTGCTAAACCCAGGAAACTCTGAATCTCTGAAACTGAAGTAGGTCTAGGCCAATTCTGAACAGCCTCAATCTTCTTAGGATCCACCTTTATGCCTTCTGCCGATACAACATGTCCCAAAAAGGCAACTGAGTCTAACCAAAACTCATATTTTGAAAACTTGGCGTATAACTGATTATTCTTCAAGGTGTGAAGCACACTTCGAAGATGTTGCACATGCTCCTCTCGACTGCTGGAGTAAATCAAGATATCATCAATGAAAACAACCACAAAAGAATCCAAATAAGGCTTGAACACCCAATTCATCAAATCCATAAATGTTATTGGGGCATTTGTCAACCCAAATTACATCACTAGGAATTCGTAATGCCCATACCGAGTTTGAAAAGCTGTTTTAGGGACATCAGAGGCCCTAATATTCAACTGATGGTAACCATACCTCAAATTGATCTTCAAAAATACCTTGGCACCCTGAAGCTGATCAAATAAGTCATCAATTCTTGGCAGCGGATATTTGTTTTTGATAGTAGCCTTGTTCAACTGCCGATAGTCTATACACATCCACATAGAGCCATCTTTCATCTTTACAAATAATACTGGTGCACCCCAGGGCGAGACATTAGGTCTAATGAATCCCTGGTCAAGCAAGTCTTGTAACTGCTCTTTCAATTCTTTCAACTCTGGCAGGGCCATACGGTATGTTGGAATAGAAATGGGCTGAGTGCCCCGAGCCAAATCAATACAGAAGTCAATATCTCTGTCGGGTGGCATCCCCGGTAGATCTACAGGAAATACTTTTGGAAATTCACGAACAACTGGTACTGAGTCCATAGAAGAGACATCTGCACTAGGATCGCAAATATAAGCCAAATAGGCTAGACACCCTTTCTCTACCATACGCTGAGCTTTCATATAAGAAATAACCTTGCTGGTAGAATGATCAGGGGTTCCCTTCCACTCTAACTGAAATAACCCCGGCATAGCTAGGGTCACTATCTTAGCATGACAATCTAATATAGCATGATAAGGGGACAGCCAATCCATACCCAAGATGACATCAAAATCTACCATATCAAGAAGTAGAAGATCTACATTAGTCTCATGATTACCAATAGTAACCACACATGAACGATAGACATGATCTACTACAAAAAAGTCTCCCACCGGTATAGATACACACACATATGCACTTAAAGAATCACAAGGCACAACCAAATATGAAGCAAAATAGGAGGACACATAGGAATAAGTAGATCCTGGATCAAATAGAATAGAAGCATCTCTATGGAAAACTGGAATAATACATGTGATCACAGCATCAGATGACTCGGCCTCAGGCCTAGCTAGAAAAGCATAAAATCGAGGTTGGGCCCCACCACTCTGAACTGCGTCCCTAGGACAGCCTCTGACTGGCTGGCCTCCACCTCTAGCGGTCTGACCTCCACCTCTAATGGCCTGACCTCCACCTCTAATAGCCTGACCTCCACCTATAGCTGCCTGACCCCTATCTCTAGCTGGCTGAGCAGGTGATGAAGCAACTGGTGCCCGTATGATGGCACGCGAATCCTACTAAGATCTATTACTCGCCAATCTAGGGTAATACTTCCTGATGTGGCTAATGTTTCCACACTCATAACACCCATCCTGATGTCATGGTTGCTGAAGCTGAAGCTGACCCAAATGGGCCGGATAACCATTGTAGTAGCTCTGGAGTGGTGATGCACTGATAGGAGCTAAATGTGCACTGAATATTGGCTGCCCAGAGTAAAGCATAATAGGACCGTGACTCCCTGAAGCATCGAGAGATACATGAAGTGCTGAATGAAATGGTCTGGGAGGATGACCCCTACCAAAATTACCCCTGCCTCCAGATGAGGCACCAGTGAAACCACCGAACTGACGAGGCCTCTTATCGGACCTCTGCCCTCTCTCCTGTGCAAGAACTATCTCGATCCTCCTTGCGACATTAGCAGCTGCCTGAAAAGAAACTTCACTTACAGTCTCCTTGGGCATCTGAAGTCTGACAGGGTGAGTGAGTCCCTCAGTAAACCTCCTCACTCTCTCTCCCTCCATAGGTAGTAGGAGAGCATGATGGGCCAAATCCACAAAACGAGACTGATACTGTGTAACAGTTATACTGCCCTGTTGTAGACGCTCAAATTGCTTGCGAAATTCCTCTATCAATGTGATAAGGAGGAACTTTTCCAAAAATAGCTTAGAGAATTGCTCCCATGTAAGTGCAGGCGATCCGACTGGTCGGGTCAATATATAATCTCTCCACCACCTCTTGGCGTAACCCGTCATCTGAATTACAACAAAATCAACCCCATTGGTCTCAACTATACCCATGTTCCGTAGCACCTCATGGCAGCGTTCAAAATAATACTGTGGGTCCTAAAAAGGTATACCACTGAAGTGAACTGAAAAGAGCTTGGTAAACCTATCCAGTCTCAATAAGGCCTCAAAAGACATGGCGGTCATATCACCGATCTGTGCCGTAATAACTGGCTGAACTACCCCAACCGGCGGGGCTGCTGGAGCCTGATTCTGGGGAGCCATCTGCTCCAAAGCGGGAGTAGTGGGAGTTTGTGCTCCTCCCCTAGCCTGTGAGACAGCTGGTGCCACTGGAAATGTATCAGTCTAGGCCACACCCTCCATAAGACTTACCAAATAGACTAGAGCATCCTGAAGTACTGGAGTGGCTATGAATCCTTCTGGGACCTGAACTGGTCCAACTGGTACATTCTGAACTGGAACCTCCTCCTGAAGGTCAACCTGAGGTTCTACAACAGGTGTAGCTACTCGATCTCTGGACTGAGCTCTACCTCGGCCTCTAGCACGACCTCGGCCTCGACCTCCACCCCTGGTCGTAGTTGTCACTGGGGGTTCTGGTCCCTGTCCATCGGTAGAGGTATTATGTGTTCTCACCATCTGCGAGAGAATAAGAGTACAATGGTTCAATCATCAATGATAGAATAAAATCACACGACAGAATAAGAAAGAAGTGAAATTGTTCCTAAACTTCATAGCCTCTGAGAGATAAGTACGTACATCTATGTACCTATCCTTCAGACTCTACTAAGCTTGCTTTTGACTCGTGAGACCTATGTAACCTAGTGCTCTTATACCAACTGTCATGACCCGAAATTCCCACCTTCGGACCGTGATAGCACCTAACATTTCATTTGCTAGGCAAGCCAATGTTAGAATAATATTATCTATTTTTAAAACAATTTTTTAAAATTTATTAATAATCAAAGAAACAAATGCGAAAGTAAGGTCTGAAATATAGTGATTAATCCATAAAACAACGCTGTCTAAATACTATCCCAAAATTGGTGTCACAAATGCATGAGCTTCTAGAATAATACAAATAAAGGTCTGAATAAAATAAAGTTGTCTCGAAATAAACACACAGCTAAAGTAAAATAGACGGGGACTTCAGAACTGCGGACGCCATGCAGTTATACCTCAAGTCTCCTCTGAATAGCTGAAATCCGAGCAAGTCTATGGCACGCTGCTGGGACCAACTCAGAAATCTGCACAAGAAGTGCAGAGTGTAGTATCAGTACAACCGACCCCATGTACTGGTAAGTGATGAGCCTAACCTCGACGAAGTAGTGACGAGGCTAAGGCGGGTCACTTACATTACCTGTATGCAATATTAGTAACAACAACAATAATAGAAATAAATCAGGTAACTCATTTATAATAATTGAAGTCAACTCAGCAGTCATAACCAATTATCATTTCCATCAATTCTGTTGTAGCGTGCAACCCGCTCTCACAATACATTCATATTCAATTCTGTTGCAGCGTGCAACCCGCTCTCACAATATATTCCTTTAATCAAATCTGTTGCGGCGTGCAACCCGATCCCCCAATATATATATATATATATATATAGATCCCCCAATATATAAATATGTATGTCGACTTTTAAATAAGTCTGTTGCGGCGTGCAACCCGATCCTCCAATATGGACTTTTAATAAGTCTGTTGTGGCGTGCAACCCGATTCTCCAATATGGACTTTTTAATAAGTCTGTTACGGCGTGCAACCCGATCCTCCAATATGGACTTTTCATAAGTCTGTTGCGTCGTGCAACCCGATCCTCCAATATATTCATTATAATTAATTCTGTTGCGGCGTGCAACCCGCTCCTCCAACATATATTGATTTACCAATTCTTATAGAAGATATTTCCCCAATAAATACAATAATTAATATAAAATTATAAAACAATAAGCATACAATAATTATAATTTAATTATGAAACAAACAATGACAAATAGCAGATTATTATGAAAATCAGAGAGAAAATAGGCAGTTTAATATTTAATATGCTAAATGTAAAATAACAATTAAAACACATAATTCAAATAGCATGTAACAATTAATGCAGGAATTCAAGAATTAATATTTGACAAAGAATAGGAGAGAAACAGTTATTATAATAATTAATTTATGATTTAAAATAATTTATGATTTTTTAGGTAAGCAGGCAGACAATTAATTTGACGACGTATAGATACTCGTCACCTCGCCTATACGTCATTCACATGCAATTCACATAACAATTAAATTAAGGTTTCTATTCCCTCAAGTCAAGGTTAACCACGACACTTACCTCGCTTTGCAAATTCCAACCAATTACTCAACCACAGTTTTTCCTTTTAAATTTGACTCCGAAAGCTTCAAATCTATTCACAAACAATTCGATATATTCAATACTAATCATAGGAATTAATTCCATATGAATTTATAAATTTTTCAGATAAAAATCCGAAATACATTTAAATATTTGAGGAAATCCGAAAAAATTACGAAATTCGAACACTCATTCCGAGCTCAAAAATGGAAAAGGGTTGAAAATGGGACAAATTCCATTTTTTAGAACTTAAGTTCTGTTTCTGGGACTTTTACCCTTCGTGAACGCAGTCAGTGTCTCGCGTTCGCGAAGCACAAATTTGTGATGTCCCATTTTACACTTCGCAAACGCGAGGGCTACTTCGCGAAGCTTGCCTATCTTGGCCTTCGCGAACGCGAAGGCAATAATCTTGGCCAGCCTCTTTCCCTTCGCGAACGAGAGGCTTCGGTCGCGAACACGAAGCTTTGAACCTCAGGCCTTCGCGAACACGGTCACTCTGTTGCGAACGCGAAGTACAAAATGTGCCAGCCCCAATTTTCTCTTCGCGTTCGCGAGAATACCTTCGCGAACGCGAAGAAGAACACACCAGAAGCCAGTCTGCAGAAAACTAGATTTCCTAAGTCCGAAAATGATCCGTTAATCACCCGAAACCAACCCGAGCCCTCGGGGCTCCAAACCAAACATGCACCCAAGTCCTAAAATATCATACGAACCTACTCGCGCGATCAAATCACCAAAATAATACCAAGAACTACGAATCGGACACCAAATTAAAGGAAATTTCCAAGAAAACTTTAAAACTTATATTTTTACAACCAAACGTCCGAATCACGTCAAATCAACTTCGATTCTCACCAAATTCGTCAAACAAGTCATAAATATTATATGGACCTACATCGGGCTCCGGAACTAAAATATGGATCCGAGGTCAAAAATCCAATATCAGTAATTTCTTAAAAATCATTAAGCTTTCAAACTTTAAATTTTTCTTCAAAAATCTATATCTCGAGCTAGGGACCTCGGAATTCGATTCCGGGCATACGCCCAAGTCCCAAATCACGATACGAACGTACTGGAATTGTCAAAATACTAATCCGGGTCTATTAGGTCAAAATGTTGACTAAAGTCAACTCAGTTAAGTTTTTAAAGCTATATTTCATATTTTAATCTATTTTCACATAAAAACGTTCCGAAAAATTTTACGGACTGTGCACGCAAGTCGAGGAATGATAAATGGTACTTTTCGAGGTCTTAAAATATAGAATTACTTATTAAATTTAAACATAATATTTTGGGTCATCACATCGAATTTGCACATAAGAATAATATGCATTAAATACCTCTACATGAGTTTAGAATGTCTATGCATGATAAAAACTCAAAATTTACCTCAACTGACACTTCCCTAGTGCCCAACACCTCCTCGGTGTCTAATAATACTACGCACACACGACCTAACATAACATAGGTAATCACGTGAATATGGAGGGATGGATCCAAATCCATGCATCCGAGCATTATAGCTCCGAAATAAATCATTAGTATTTCAAAAATCAGTCAACAAATCGCATAAAATATATTATCGTGTCATAATCATAATTACCGTATGAAATGACTTCTCGTGACAAACTTAGTCCATAATAGAGTACCATATACAGGGATGTATGCATATAAAATAAGATAAGCATGTATAATACATATGAATAGAGAAATTAACATGTATGGATGTATGCATGTAAACAAATATGACTAAGCCTACAACATGTATTCCAACATACAAAATAGCTCATCATATCTAAATAATGAATCAAAAGCTTAGACATAATTTCTATGATGAATAAAGTTGTCCAAGTAGTCATATAAATAATTAAGACATATTACTAGAAGACATAAATCAAGGCATAAAAAAGCCTAAAATCTACCCATTATATGGTATAACCTTGGCGCCCATATATACGCGTTTTACCTCGCATATAAATCGCACCCAAATATGTAGTATTTATCATACAGGTCTATTTTAAAAAAAATTCTTTCAAACTCGGTTAGCCAGGATACTTACCTTATCCAAAATAAGCCTCAACCTTCTAAAATACTCTTTCCTCTATTCTTGCATTCTAAATGCTCAAAATCTAGCCAAATAATACTCAACAAGGTCAAATAAAGCAATAGAAACCAACTCTTAACGATAAAACTTTAATCTTTAAACAAATTTCAAAAGTCAATAAAAAGTCAACTCGGGGCTCACATGGTCAAAACCCGAGATCAAGATCAGATCTCATTAACCCATATTTTATGAGTCCAAATATGTAATTTGTTTTTAACCAAATTGGTATTCAAATCCCAAAATATATTTTTTTAAGTTTGGACAAAAACACCAATTTTTCTTATTCAAACACATATTTTGATGTTAGATCTAGTGATAGACTCATGTATAAATCTTAGATTTTGGTTAAAATCACTTATCTCGAGCTTATATATGAAGATCTAGATCAAAAACTCCCAAAATCGAGCTTCTCAAGTCTCCAAAGTGGTAAGAAATGAGATAACAAATCGCAAAATTGGACCCCTTAAATACTTGCAACTTTCGGCCTCAGGTGCCCACAGCCACCGATCCTCGATGGGCTAGGAGCTCAACCTTTTCATTTACCCAAAACTTGCTAGTCTGGGCGGCATAGCCACCGAGGATCAGTGGGTTGGGCGCTCACACCAGCTAGTCCCAACAAAATGCTCCAAATCTTCTTCCAAGTTTGCCAAAATTCACCTGAGCCCCCTCGGGGTCCTGTCAAATCCCTAACTAGATCGTATATCTTATACAAACTTGTCCAAATGCTTAAAACATATCCAAAAATACCACAATTAAAAATTAGGATCTAAACTAAAATATGAACTTTCTTAAGTTCTTTAAGTTCTAATTTTCATAAAACGTGTTTAATCGCGCCCGTGCCATTCAAATCACCTCCCAACCATCTCAACAAGTCCAAATAACCTATATGGACTTATGTAATGTGTCACGACCCAAATACCTAACCAGTCATAATGGCGTCTATCGTGGAACTAGGCAAGCTGACATTCTCAATATGCTTTCAATATATAACAAAAGTGAGCTAAAGAAATTAAACTAACTGAAGGTTTACATAATAACGGGGTAAAAACCCAAAACACAAGTCTGAAATGATAGCCCGACATCGGGGTGTCACTAAGTCATGAGCATCTAACAACTAATCTAGAAACAGAGTCTACTACAATCTATCCCAAATGCCAATACAAGAGAGAAAAGATAATAAGAAAGGAGCAATAAGGACTGCGGACGCCGGCAACGACCTCGTAAGTCTCTGATAATCAGCTCGCACACGAACTCAGTGACCGCCAGAACCGTATACACCTGGATCTATACATGAAGTACAGGGTGTAGCATGAGTATAACCAACTCATCAAGTAACAGAATTAAATAAGGAATTAAGAAGCAGTGACGAGCTATAAAAACATAGTTCATTTCAAAAGTTTTCAATAAAGAGTGAACATGCTTTCAAATCCGGTGGTATAAGTCAAATCAGTTCGAGCTCATGTAAAATAGATATGAATCTTCCAGAAATTTCACAACAACAACAGATAACAACTAAGTGCCATAATAAATAAAAGCAAGTACAACCTCTCAAGGCAGTAGTCACTCAACCCATCTCAACAGCTCATACTCTCGGCTCTCAGTCCTCAATATACACTCTCAATAGGTACATGCGCTCACTGGGGGTGTACAGACTCCGGAGGGGCTCCTTCAGCCCAAGCGCTATATTGCTGCGGTGTGCAGCCCGATCCAATATTGTTGCGGCATGCAACCCGATCCAATATTATTGTGGCGTGCAACCCGATCCAATAATATATATATATATATATATATATATATATATATATATATATATATATATATATATATATACCGAAGTCTTGTTGTGGCGTGCAACCCGACCCATATACCTCACAACTCGCAGCTTTGGCACTCAGGCCTATCTCAGTCACTAACCTCTCCAGCCCCTCGGGCTCAAAGAATATCATAATAATCGACCCAAACAGAGAATACAACAAGTATCAACAAGAAATGAGAGGGAACAGAGATATAACACACAAGTAAGATTGTGACTGAGTACAAGACAGCAATTAGTAGTCAATTCAACAAGTATACGAACGGTGCGGGTCCCAATTCAACCCGTCCCTCTGGGCCCACATCTCGAAACCTGACAAAAGTCTCAAAACCCGAAAGCCCATTCACTCACTAGTCTAACCATACCAAATTTATCAAACTCCAACCTCAATTGCCCCTCCGAAACCCCAAAATTCACTCTCCAATTCCCAAGCCCTAATCTGCCAAATCTCACCTCAAACACTCACCAACTAGGTGTAACAATCAGTGGGGAAACACCATTATTGAAGATAAATAGGAAAAAGGAACTTACCTCAGTGATTACTCCGAAATCTCTCTCAAAATCCCCAAACGCCGAGCTAAAAAAATGATGAAAATGGTGAAAAACCTCGAAGTCTTCTATTTATAGGTTTTGCCCAGACTTCTCACACCTGCGGCTCCATTTCCGCATAAGCGGAGCCGCACCTACGAGCAAAGCCCCGCTTCTGCTAAAAAGTCACTAAAACACTGCCTCCGCTCCTGTGATCAAGTGACCGCATATGCGCTCTTCGCGGGTGCAGGAACTACATCGCACCTGCAGTCCAAACTCGCACATGCGCCCCTAAATTCGCTTCTGCGACCTTCACAGGTGTGGTAATTCCATCGCATCTGTGTCCTCTGCCCAGATCCTCCTTAACCACATCTGCGGCTCCTCTTTCGCTTCTGCGGGCTCGCACCTGCAGTTCCCACTCCCCGTGTGTAGTTACACCAGTAGCAGCAGCTTCAGCTGCAATTCCTCAACTCCTATCAAGCCGTTAACCACCCGAAATCACCTCGAAGCCTCCGGGTCATCAACCAATTATACCAACAAGTCCTATAACCCGATACGAACTTAGTCAAACCTTCAAATCCCTCAAAACAACATCAAAAAACCAAATTACACCCGGATTCAAGCCTAAGGAACTTCTAAACTTCTGAATTCTACAACGACGTCGAAACCTACCAAACCACGTCCGATTGACCTCAAATTTTACACATAAGTCAAAAATGACACCATGAACCTACTCCAACTTTCGAAAATCCAATCCGACCCCGATATCAAAATTTTCACTACCGGCCAAAATTGCCAAAATTTCAACTTTCGCCAATTTAGGCCTAATTCTACTACGGACCTCCAAATCCCATTCCGGACGCGCTCCTAAGTCCAAAATTACCTAACGGAGCTAACGAAACCATAAAAATTCAAATCCGAAGTTGTTTTCCCACAAGTCGACATCCGGTCGACCTTTTCCAACTTAAGCTTTCAATTAAGAGACTAAATATCTCAATTCACTCTAAATTCACTCCGGACCCGAACCAACCAATCCAGTAAGACATAATACAATTGTAAAGCACAAAAGAAGAAGAAATGGGGGAAACGGGGCTATAACTCTCGAAATGACCGACCGGGTCGTTATATCCTCCCCCCTCTTAAACAAACGTTTGTCCTCGAATGAGCATAGAGACATACCTGAAGTGGTAAAAAGATGAGGATAACGGATGCGCATAACATGCTTGGTCTTCCAAGTCACCTCCTCGACCGGCTGGCCCCTCCACTGAACCTTCACAGAAGCAATATTCTTTGACCTCTGCTTTCGAACCTGCCTATCTAAGATCGCCACCGGCTCCTCAACATAAGATAAATCCTTGTCCAACTGGACTGAGCTGAAATCCAACACGTGAGATGAATCGCCGTGATACTTCTGGAGCATAGAAACATGGAGTACTGGGTGAACTCCCGCTGGACTGGGAGATAAAGCAAGCTCATAAGTAACCTCCCCAACTCGCCGCAATATCTCAAAGGGACCGATGAACCTTGGGCTCAGCTTGCCCTTCTTCCCGAACCTCATAACATCCTTCATAGGCAAAACCCGGAGCAAGACCCGCTCCCCAACCATGAATGCAACATCGTGAACATTCCAATCTGCATAACTCTTCTGTCTAGACTGGGCTATGCGTAGTCTATCCTGAATCACCTTAACCTTCTCCAGAGCATCCTGAACCAAGTCTATACCCAATAATCTAGCCTTGCCCGGCTCGAACCAACCCACGGGAGACCTACACCGCCTACCATACAGAGCCTCATACGGTGCCATCTGGATGCTCGACTGGTAACTGTTGTTGTAAGCAAACTCCGCTAGAGGCAAGAACTGATCCCACAAACCCCCAAACTCCATCACACATGCACAGAGCATATCCTCTAATATTTGAATAGTGCGCTCGGACTGTCCGTCCGTCTGAGGGTGAAATGATGTGCTCAACTCCACTCGAGTCTCCAACTCATGCTGCACGGCCCTCCAGAATCGTGATGTAAACTGCATACCCCGGTCAGATATGATAGATACTGGTACGCCATAGAGCCTGATGATCTCGCGGATATACACTCGAGCCAGCTGCTCGGAAGAATAGGTAGTCATCACAGGAATGAAATGAGCTAATTTGGTCAGCCGGTCCACAATCACCCAAACTGCATCAAACTCCCGCCGAGTCCATGGAAGCCCAACAACAAAATCCATAGTTATTCGCTCCCATTTCCACTCCAGAATCTCTAACTTCTGGAGAAACCCACCTGGTCCCTGATGCTGATACTTTACCTGCTGACAATTTAGGCACCAAGCTACATACTCCATTATGTCCTTCTTCATTCTCCTCCACCAGTAATGCTATCTCAAGTCCCGATACATCTTCGCGACACTTGGATGAATAGAATACGTGAACTATGAGTCTCCTGGAGAATCATCTCATGCAAACCATCTACATTTGGCACACATAGCCTGCCATGCATCCTCAGTGCACTGTCATCCCCAATAGTGACCTCATTAGCATCACCGTGTTGGACCGTGTCCTTAAGGACAAGCAGATGGGGGTCATCATACTGACGCTCCCTGATATGATCATAAAGAGAAAACCGAGAAACCACACAAGCCAATACTCGACTTGGCTCAGAAACATCCAATCTAGCAAACGGGCTAGCTAAGGCCTGAACATCCAATGCCAGTGGCCTCTCTGCTGCTGGAAGATATGCTAAGCTCCCCAAACTCTCTGCCTGGCGAATCAAGGCATCGACCACCACATTGGCCTTCCCGGGATGGTACAAAATGGTGATATCATAGTCCTTAAAAAGCTCCAACCACCTTCGTTGATGCAAGTTAAGATCCTTTTGTTTGAACAAATGCTACAAACTCCGATGATTAGTGTAGATCTCACAATGGACCCCGTACAAATAGTGCCGCCAAATCTTCAAGGTGTGAACAATAGCTGCTAACTCAAGATCATGGACAGGATAGTTCTAGGTCTTCAACTGGCGCAAGCATAAGCAATCACTCTACCCTCCTGCATTAGAACACACCCAATACCGATCTGCGAGGCATCACAATACACTGTGTAGGAACCAGAAGCTGATGGCAGAACTAGAACTGGAGTCGTGGTCAAAGCAGCCTTGAGCTTCTGAAAGCTCTCCTAGCACTCCTCCGACCACCTGAAAGGAGTACCCTTCTGGGTCAATTTAGTCAAGGGTGATGCAATAGACGAGAAACCCTCCACGAAACAACGGTAATAGCCCGCCAACCCAAGAAAGCTCCAATTCTCCGTGGCTGAGGATAGTCTGGGCCAACTCTGCACTTCCTCTATCTTCTTCAGATCCACCTGAATACCCTCACTAGACACCACGTGCCCCAAGAATGCCACTGAACTGAACCAAAACTCACACTTGGAGAACTTTGCATAAAGTTTCTCCTCCCTCAACCACTGTAACACAATCCTCATATGTTGGGCATGCTCCTCATGGCTACGAGAGTACACTAGGATATCATCAATGAATACAATAACGAATGAGTCAAGATAAGGCTGAAGCACACTGTTCATCAAATGCATGAACATTGTTGGGGCGTTGGTCAGCCCAAAAGACATCACAAGGAACTCATAATGGACATATCAGGTCTTGAAAGTTGTCTTAAGAATATCTGAGTCCCGAATCTTCAGTTGGTGCTACCCTGGCCTCAAATCAATCTTGGAGAACATCATCGCTTCCTGAAGCTGGTCAAACAAATTACCAATGCGCGACAAAGGATACTTGTTCTTGACTGTGACCTTGTTCAACTACCTGTAATCAATGCATATTCTCATAGTACCATTCCTATTCTTTACAAATAGAACCGGTGCACCCCAAGGTGACACGCTAGGCCGGATAAACCCCTTATCAAGGAGTTCCTGAAGCAGTTCCTTCAATTCCTTCAACTCCGCCAGTGCCATACGATACAGTGGAATAGAAATGGGCTGAGTGCCCGGCACCAAATCAATATCGAAGTCAATGTCCCTGTCAGGCGGCATGCACGGTAGGTCTGCAGGAAACACATCCGGGAAATCACACACCACGGGAATAGAATCAATAGCAGGGACCTCTGTACTAACATCCCTCACAAAAGCCAAATAAGATAGACAATCCTTCTCAACTATCTGCTGAGCCATCAAGTATGAAATCACTCTACTGGGAACATAGTCTATAGAACCGCTCCACTCAACTCTCGGCAACCCCGGCATCACTAACATCACGGTCTTAGCATGACAATCTAAACTAGCATGACATGGAGACAACCAATCCATACCCAATATCACATCAAAATCAACCATACCAAGCAAAAAGAGATCCACTCTAGTCTCTAGACTCCCAATAGTCACCATACATGACCGATATACACGGTGCACAATAATAGTGTCGCCTATCGGAGTAGACACATGAACAGATAAAACTAGAGACTCACGGGGCATATCCAGATAATGAGAGAAATACGAGGACCCATATGAATAAGTGGAACCAGGGTCAAATAATACAGAGGCATCTCTATGGCAAACTGAGACAATACCTGTAATCACAGCATCTGAAGCAATGGCATCTAGTCTGGTAGGAAGAGCATAGAAACGGGCCTGGCCACCCCCTGATCTGCCTCCCCCTCTCAAGCGACCCCTAGCTGACTGGGCTCCACCCCGGGCTGGCTGAGCGGGTAGTAGAGAGGCTAGTACTGATGATATAACTGGCTCCTCTGTGAAGCAAGACCTCCCACTATTTGGGGACACTCTCTCCTCATGTGACCAAGCTCCCCACACTCATAGCAACTCCCTGGTGCTGGTGCAGGGGACTGAAGGGAGCCCTAAGCACCGGGAAAACTGGTAGAAGGACCTGGCATAGACGAACCCTAACCCGATGAAGCATGGGATGAACTCTGCGCTAGGAGGGTACCGAGAGATGAACGGCCCTACTGATAACTGTGAGAATGATGGCCAGATAATGCACCACGGTGAACTGGACGAACCGTCTGAGCATGTCTGAAAGGAAGGCCTCTACCGTGCTAGAACTGACCCCCAGAAGGAGCATCCCTAAATCCACCCTATATACGAGGCCTCTTGGCCTCCCTTTCAACCCTCTCCTGACTGTGAACCATCTCAATCTGACGATTAATGTCGACAACCTCATCAAAAGTAGCACCAGACACTCCCGCTCTGGTCATAAGTAATCACAGCTGAAAAGTGAGGCCATCTATAAACCTCCTGATCCTCTCCTTGTCTGTGGGAACCAACCAGATAGCATGATGGGCCAACTCCAAGAATCGTATCGCATACTGCGTCACAGACATATCACCTTGACGAAGCTGCTCAAACTATCTGCATAACTCTTCTATGTGGGACTGAGGAACGAACTTCTCCAGAAAGATAACGGAGAATTGCTTCCAGGTAAGGGGCACTGCACCGACCAGCCTACGCCTCTCGTAAGCCTCCTACCAACTGAATGCATGCCTAGAGGACTGAAAGGTAGTGGACGAGACCCCATTGGTCTCTAGAATACCTGCTGTATGGAGTATCCTCTGACTCCTGTCCAAGAAGCCCTGTGCGTCCTCTCTCTCGGTACCACTGAAAGATGGAGGTTGGAGTCTCCCAAACCTATCCAATCAACGCTGCTCATCATCAGGCATGACAGGAACCACATAGTCCTGAGCAACTGTAACCAGCTGGGCTGGTAGTGCCCCCGGTGTCTGGAATCCCTATACCACCTGCTCTGGTGTGCGAACAGCAGGAGTCTGAGCACATCCCCTGGCCTGAGAAGTGACTATTGCAGCCGGAACAGAGACCGCCTGAGCAAGACTGGTACACGTGATCAGAATCTGAGCTAAGGCCTCCTAAAGGCCTGGAATCACAATAGGCACAGGCGGTGTCTGAGCTGGTCCCAAAGGCTCGTCCACAACTAGAGCCTGCTCCTAAACTGGGGAAACTAGTGGATCTGCAGGTGCTACCCTAGCTGCGATGCAAGCTACACCTCTTCCCCTACCGCGACCTCTGTCGCGACCTCGGCCTCTCGCGGCCCTGACTGGTGGTACTAGTAGCTGCCCATCCTGCCCCGTAGTACGCATCCTCACCATCTCTGCGCATCATGTTAAAACCGAGATGGCCCAACCAGTCATGCCAAATGATAAAATCATTAGAAGTAGCAATGTTTTTGTTTACTATGGCATGTGATTCAACCACACCAATGTTTGTGTGGTAAACCCAGAACAAAATGCAGGAAATTTTTCGTGCACCCATTTTTTCCCCGCTTTTATTGTAGTAATATAAAGGTATTCAACATTTCCTTCGTTAGAGGTCTCAACATGGTAGCCATTTTGGCGAATAGCTTTGAAACTCAACAAGTTTCTTTGAGACTTACTACAATACAATTCATTATTAATAGTTAATATTATTCCTCCAGGTATTAATAAGGTCGCTCTTCCAGAGCCCTCAATTTACTTTGTACTACCAGATATTGTATTAACATAGGTCTTTTTCATAACCAAATAAGAGAAAAATTTCTTTTCTCTTAATATTGTGTGAGTTGTAGCACTATCCAAAAGGCATAAATCTTCATTACTCATCTTGGATCCAATTGAAGACTGGAAAATTTTATTTTTTTCATAAAAAAATAAAAGTACACCATGAGAAATACGCAAAAACTAACAGCACCAACAACAACTTAAGTACTACTTGAAAATAAAAACAACTTTAGAACGAGACAAAAAAATACTGAAAATAAAAATAACAACATAATTACATTTTCCAGTAAAATGATCAAACTTTAGTTTTGATCTCCAAAGAAGTCTTCAACTTCCAAATGAGTAAGATCACCAAGGCCTTCAAATTCATCATCATTCAAAGCAAGATTTGCCTCGGCATTGTCATCATTTTTGTTTGAAGGACCTGCCTCAAAATTATTTTTAAAGGTCAATTGAGACTCCACTGGGGCAATAGCAGAAGATGCTCCAATATTATTTGCCTTTCTTTTGATGGAGTTTTGATAAAGCCTGACAAAATGCTCAGGTGCACGACATTCAATTTTCCAATGACCTTTCATGCCACAGCGATGGCAGTTACCGTTTTTGCCTCTCGAAGGATTATTTTGAGAACCCATATTGTTCTCTCGTTTGCCATGACCACCACAATTACGATTATTATATCGTCTCTTTCCATTGCCATGCCCATGTACATTCATATAGCCATGATAATTATTCTGTCTTTTTCCAGACTTATGACGTCTCACTACCATATTCGCTTCAGGAAACTGAGCTGGCCTTGTGGGACAGGATTCATGGATTTTCAGCAAAAGGGTATTATGTTGCTCAGCCACCAGAAGGCATGAGATCAATTCAGAATACTTTTTAAAACCCCATTCACGGTTTTGCTGGTGTAATACCATATTTGAGGTATGAAAAGACGTAAGAGTCTTTTCCAACAAATCCTCACCATTCATAACATCCCCACATAAATCAATTGGGAAGTTATTCGAAATACAGCAGAGTTATACTCACTTACGGTCTTAAAATCTTACAACCGTAAGTGCATCCACTCATATCGAGCCCTTGGCAATACCGTAGCCTTAAGGTGATCATACCTTTCCTTCAAGCCAGTCCACAATTTAAGTGGATCTTTCACTATCAAATATTCAACCTTCAAACCTTCATCCAAATGATGATGAAGGAAAATCATGGCCTTCGCTTTGTCCTGGCTTGATGCCTCATTACCCTGAGTAATGGTGTCACCAAGGCCTTTAGTGGCTAAGTGAATCTTTGCATTGAGAACCCGTAATAGGTAATTCTTTCCAGAAATGTCAAGTGCCACAAACTCAAACTTTGACGAATTCGACATAGTGAAAATTATCAAAGAAGATAAATAATTAGAAATCGTTAGTATAATAGCGTAAAGAATCTTAAAAATTGATATAATATCAAATTTGTGATCTATATACACTAAAGTGATAATTCCATAGAAAAGAATACTATTTTTTCCTTTAAATTATTAATATATCTTTGATGTTAATTAGAACAAAAATATCTTCTAATTCTAACACAATTTCAATTGTCGAACAACATAAAACAAGTATTTTTCTCTCAATTAATTCTATTAACATGAAAATTAGAAACTTTTACATGACAATCATGCAAATAACTTAAATTAAGAAAACATAGAATTATTTATTTTTACACATATCTAGAGATGTGAAAAATTATAAAATAGCATATTAAAGACACTAATCATGAAATCAAAATATACAACGAAGAAAACAAAATGAACAATTATACGTGAACAACGAAAAGAGCTCAACTTCGTGCTGATAACGTCTTAAGAAATATAGCTCAAAGTAACAATATAAAACAAGAAGATAAGTAGAATAAGAGAAGAAGAGATAACTTTCTTATTTCATCAAGTGTTCAAGTATATCCCATATCATATTTCATGCCTCTATTTATATTATTACATAGAAGGTTACAAAAGAATTGTCTTAAACATGACATTAACAATTGAGATCATGGGGAAGATCATGGGGAGGGGTTATGGAGGTGTGAGAGTTACAATCATAGAAGAAATGATTAATGGAGGTTATTTACATCATGAGTGAAAATAGTGGGAGTAGTAGACATCCATAATTACGATAGATTTTACAACATTAGACGTGTATATTCATAAAGCATAATAGTAAAGTTGAGGGACGAAAAGACTATTTGAATTAATTAAAAAATGTTTATATATGTTGATCTAAACTAAAACTCGTAAATTTGAAGAATCAAAAGCGCAAGTCTCCTTGAGTACTTCCAAATTTTGGAGAAAAAAATTACAAATTGTTATTCTATTGTTTGACCTACACGTGAAGAAAAATTAATTAGTTAGCCAGATCTAATCATTTTTTCACAAATTGCGTGTAAAGCTCAACTTTGACAGCACCAAACGCCACGTTCCTTTTTTTTTTTTTTTTTAAAAGAAGTTTGTAATAATGCAATCATTGTTCTCGAGTGGGATAAGCTAGATTAGGGGTGGGGACGATATGGGTGGGTCGAATGGCTAAAGCAAAAACACATTAAATATTCAACTCGATTTATATTTAATATGGATAGAAAATGGATTAATCGACGAATATTATGAATATTCATATTATTCATGACTTCTTGAATATGATTACTTTTGGAGAAATTTTTAGTCTTTCAATGAACCCTCAATTCGAGTCTTATATAAAAGTTAAACTCATTAGTTATCCATTTGTTACATGGATAATATAGATCTTATCCATATTTAACTTATTTCAAATATTTATTATTCAACTCATTTTTTTGTGAATAATATAGATGGATAACTATTTTCTTCATCTATTTTGCCACCACTAAGTTTAGACTAACAAGCAGTGGTATGACAGTATGAGCACCGTAAATTGAAAATGGAGGATTTTATCTTGATTTAAATTAAATTCATCGTGCGAATTCGAATTAGTTAAATTATTGTTTTTTAATTACTGAAAAGGTTATATGTGTGTGTTTGGTTTGCACAAAATTAAGGATTTCTCGAATTTACGTTGATTAATAGCCAATTTGAAAAGATCATAAATTTTAGTTAAGAGGCCTAAGCACAGGGTTTTATTAGTTATTGTACCATAATAGAATTTGGTCCCACCAATTCTCATTCAAAATAAATTAAACGAAAATAAAAAAAGGAAGATAGAGTAAGTTAAGTAAATGTATCGGTTTCGTATGGTTCGCATTATGTATGGTTATGCAATGAACTTTTCTTTTGAGAGTCTTTTGCCTCTTTTGATTCGTGTTAATTTATCCATAATTAGGGTAAATGCATATGGGCATAATCTATTCTTGGTGTAAGTTCACCCTTAAGAGAAGTTCCTTCGTAGTTTTTGGCTATTATTATTACATTAGTAAGGACTCCTTGATACGTAAAATATCCGGTGGCGAAGCCAGGAATTTTTCTGAGTGTTCAAACTGAAAGAAGTGAAAAAAAATTCCGACAAAGGGTGTTCAATATATATTATACCTCTAAAACTTAATATTTTACCTATATACACAGTGTAATTTTTCGGCGAAGGGTGGTCAATTGACCACCTTAGAACAATATGGCTTCGCCCCCGATGATATCTTTCTTTTTCATACCCTTCAACGTATCGTTTTTGATATCGTTTTTGATACTCTATCTTATTCTTTTTCTAGGTCAATAAACATTGTGTATAAATATTTCTTCCTTTCGTAATAAATTTTAATTAATTTTCTTAGCAAAAATACAGTCGTTGTGGTAAAATCAAGTTGGTTCTTTGTTACTCTTGTAGCATCCCTAAGTCATACACTCTAGCATTTTTTGAAAGTTTCATCACTTGACACAAAAATTTAATGACACAAGTTCCTACAAGTTTTAATACCGGTCCTTCTTTTCCATTATATTGAAATCAAAGTGTTCTTTCTTCCTTGATTGGATATTCTATCACGTCTTAAATAACTAAATATTGAAAAATAATGTTCAAAGGAATTTTACAAGATCGAACTCTGGGCTTAAATCCATGTTGATAGAAACTGGAGTGAGCTCAATCTGACAAAAATTCAAACACATATACAAGCTGATTCATAGCTTGTTTGTCCAAACTTCTAATATCAACTTATTTCAAAAAATATATTGTTGGTGAGATATAGTTTGTGTTTGACTAATTAATTTGTAAATACTTTTGAACAATAATTAGTATTTGGTGAAATTTTTAAAAATTACTTCTAAGTGTATTTTCTCAAAAGTAGCTATAACAACTTTTATTTCTACTCAAAAGCACTGTTATTCTTCTAAAGTTCTAAGTGCTTGGTCAAACACCTTAACTTTAAAAAACAAATACGTTTGCCCAAAAAACAAAATTTGGCCAAACCGGGTGCCAATTTGAAAACTTTTCATATGAGTAACTCTAGAGTCTAGACCTAACTGAATCGATCTGGTTAATATTACTGTAAGGGGTCGTTGGGTTTTAAAATAAACTAGTAGTCGTACCCGCGCGCAATGCGCGGTCAATATTTAAATTATTTATTAGCATATTACTTTATTTAAATTTTTGTATGCTACTTTATTTTTATAATATAATAGAAGATACATATTTATTTATTTTATATTTTATTCTATTATTTTCAATAATATTTTCTGAATAAATAAACTTTTTATTTTTAAAAATAAAAAGAAAATTTATTAAAAAATAAAGAAATTTTAAATTGGGACTTTTTTATTTTTTGTAATTTTAGTTTTTTATTTTAAAATAATTTAAAAACTCCAAATTGAAACTACTCTCCAATTTGAGGCAGTTTTTGTTTTTAATTTTCGTTTTTTTATTATAAAATATTTTATTTTATTATTTTATAGATATTTAAATTCAACAATAATAGTCAATAACTAATTATTAACTAAATAACTAATTATTAGTTACTTATGCCATGTGACGTTTTTCTAGGCTGTCACTTGGCTTAAGTAGAAGGCTTTTCCCTCTACTTTTAATAATATAAATATATAGATTATGAATAATTTAAGTACTCAATTAAAAATCGATTATTTTTAACATAAAATAAATTCTTGTACTTAGCAAAAAAAAACTACCAATCAAACTAGAATGTAAAGGCAAAGAATTAGAATAATATAATAGCAAAGAACTAGACTAAAAATAAAAATGACTAATATGTACCATTCAATTTTAGAAACTTTATATATATATATATATATATATATATATATATATATATATATATATATATATATAAATTTAAATAGCTACTTTTATAGTCGGTTTGGTTCAGTTTTTTCGATTATTTTTTTGATTAAAACCAAAACCAAAACCAAACCAAATATGAACGGTTTTTAAAATTAAAAATCAAAACCAAACCAAACATAAAAAGTATCGATTTTTTTGGTCGATTTGGTTCGACTTTTGGTTTGTTTCGATTTTTTGGATTTTTATGAACACCCATACTTTTAAGTGCTTGGCCAAACACCTTAACTTTAAAAAAAAAAAAAAATCACTTTTTGCCCAAAAAACAAATTTTGGCCAAACAGGCTGTCAATTTGAAAACTTTTCATGTGAGTAACTCTAGAGTCTAGACCTAACTGAATCGATCTGGTTAATATTACTGTAAGGGGTCGTTGGGTTTTAAAATAAACTAGTAGTCGTACCCGCGCGCAATGCGCGGTCAATATTTAAATTATTTATTAGCATATTACTTTATTTAAATTTTTGTATGTTATTTTATTTTTATAATATAATAGAAGATACATATTTGTTTATTTTATATTTTATTCTATTATTTTCAATAATATTTTCTGAATAAATAATTTTTTTATTTTTAAAAAGAAAAAGAAAAATTATTAAAAAATAAAGAAATTTTAAATTGGCACTTTTTTATTTTTTGTAATTTTAGTTTTTTATTTTAAAATAATTTAAAAACTCTAAATTGAAACTACTCTCCAATTTGAGGCTGTTTTTGTTTTTAAATTTCGTTTTTTATTATAAAATATTTTATTTTATTATTTTATAGATATTTAAATTCAACAATAATAGTCAATAACTAATTATTAACTAAATAACTAATTATTAGTTACTTATGTCATGTGACTTTTTTCTAGGTTGTCACTTGGCTTAAGTAGAAGGCTTTTTCCTCTACTTTTAATAATATAAATATATAGATTATGATGTGATTAATTATACTGGGATTCGTTTTGCCTCATTTTAAGTGACACTCTTTCCTCTTTTCCTAAAAATCAAGATATACTTTTATATTTAAGTTTAAGGTTACTCCCTTCGGTCCACTTTAAATAATTTTTTAGCTCTTTTCACACATATTAAGAAATTTACCTTTTAGTATTAATTAACAATAAAATTGACCATATTAACCTTAATTTGCTCACTAAATATATAACAAACTACTCCTAGACTCTTTACTACAAAGGCAACTTTGAAAAAAAGAAATTAATTCCTTCGTGATATCTCAAAAATCAAATAATGTGGATCACAAAAATAAATATCAAAAAATCACTTAAAGTGAACCGGAGAAAATATTAATTATCTTTAATGATATAATTTATAATCATAAAAATATTCCTTATTTTAGACCATTTAAAGGTTTTTTCATTAAATTTTATATCCAGTCACATCATTACATAAATTGGGAACGGTTAAGTATATTAGATCCCTTGTTTTTAATACCTCGTCACTAAATTGTTTTTTATATTTCTTTTAATGTGATTGACTATTACTCCACAGATTAACGCTTATAGACCTTATCCCTTTTATATAAATTCCCACGTGCTTACATGTTTTGTGGGAGAGACAAGTTGCTCAGTCGACATGACTGGTGACTGGTCCCCACCAGTTGCAAATTGTTATCCACACCTAATTTCTCAGTCATAAAATTCGTCACTTCTCAAGATAAATCGGCTTTTCTTCTCATTCTTTAGAGCACCTTATCTCTCTTCCATTTTCTCCTTATCAGATTGTTATTACTATTATTTTATTTTTTAATTTTATTATCACTGTTATTTTGTTTTTTACCTTAGTTATCTTCAATTTTATCAGTATAATTGTGGTTATTCCAGTTTTAAATTTTACGTTTTACTTCAAATTAAGCAACTACTCTTAAATACTGGTAGTAATATCATTTCAATTTATGTATTTTACTTTTTTTAATTTATTTAAAATATATTATTTTCTATATTTGTTAAATTTTTAATTAATATTCTTATTAATTTTAATGATATATTTAAAATCACAAGATTTAAATCATATTTTTGATATGTTGTGCACACTTTTAGTTTAAAATTAAAAGATTCAAAAGTCTTTTATACATTGTTGAACTTCGTGTCTAAACAAATTAAGAATATTAAATAAAACTAATTAGAAGTAGGATTTATATTCTTTTCGAGTTTTTTTCTTCATCTATTCAAGTTTTGTTTTTGTTTTTATTTTTGTTACAATTACATTAATATATTTGACTTACTTTTAATTATGATGATATTGTTACAATAAATCTTTTTATTTCTTCAATATCGACACCCTTTGTGAAACATTATGCGTACAACACTACAATTAAAAGAGTATGTCAGCAAAAGTGAAGTAACAATTTTTGAAATTAAAGATTTTATAAAATTTGTTATCTTTTAAAACAGATTAAAATGAATAGTGTTTACCCTCAAAATCGGATAATAATTAAATTTGTATGTGGTTCTAAGGATACGTGAATTAACTTGGCACAAAGCGATGAATTGAATTGCAATTGAAATAAACAGTGATAAAATAAATTCAAATCACGTGAATTAAATAGTTACAGCCTTGGGAGGTTAACCACTCTTGAACTGGATGAACTTCGATCGATATCAGGACACAGATAAAATAAGAGTTTAATGAAAAAAATAATATATTGCTTTGGAATGCGTGTTACAATGTCTTTTACAAGTGATCAGACCCCCTTTATATAGCAGGGGAGTCCTACTTTAGGTACAATTCTATAAAAGGTAAAAATCTCCTGATTTACTGATTTGTCGGCTCCTTATTGATACATGTCGAGATTTCTGCCACAAGATCCGATCGATTAAGGATATTTCGGCCTTCTGTGGGTTACGCTGACAATGTTACCTCGAGTTCGTTGGGAGTCAGTCGATTCCGGGATCACAGACTCAATATTTTCGAGGACGGATCTTCCGATCTCGGGTTCCGGCCCGGTAGGACCGGGGGTCGATCTTTAGTTCCTCATGTTCCGAGCCCGATTTACCATATCCTAGATGAGCCCGGTTTATACCGTATACAGATAATCCCCTCGTTCTTTGGAGAATAGATGACAAGAAACGACATGAGCTCCCGATTCTCACCTCGATATCATGCGATAGAAACGACCTAATAAACGAAATGTCTCGTCAATCAAGTCTTAATAACATTAAATGTCCGTCAGTTACCGGTCGGCCACTTCCTGGATGCGAACCGCCATTTGAAAACTATAACTCCCCCTTCTTCCTTGCTCCTTAGAAATTCCCCTATTTTTCTGGCACTATGTATTCTGATTTCTTGAGATTATTTGTGAGAACTTTGTTTGTTTCCACCCCAAATCATCAAGCATACTGCTATAACTTCCTCTTTTTTCTCATATTTCCCTCTATTTGGAAAGAAATGGCGAAGATCTCAAGAACCTTTCCCCAAAAGAAAACTACTTTCACATCGCCGAGGAGACCGTCCCACGTACCGTCGTTGAGGAACAAGCGGCAGAACCCCTTCTGAGCACGTTCATCCTTTGTGGGTGCTCGATAACCGCTGATTTTAAGGTTGAAAAACCTTCATCTGTACCGAGCCGGTGTGAGAAAGTCTCGAGGTACATCTGCTCGATAAATGAAGATATTCTCCCCATGGTAAAAAAGGATTGCAACTAGGTTGGAAAAGACATGGTGGTTCCCGGGTCCGATGAAGATATCACCACCCATGTCGAGGGATACTTAAGTGTTTACACTTATCCCTTTATGCTGGGCCCGTTGGACTCGGTCATCATCGACTTCTGCAAAAGGTATGAGGTGTGCCTAGGTCAGATTCACCCTTCGTTCTGGAGGATCATCATTCTCCTCCGGTTCTTCGTGAGCAAGATCGATGGATCCTCGTTCACCGTCGACCACCTTATACGTCTATACAGTCCCGACTCTTTCGGGGGGACTGATTAAACTTACGTGCCGGGCTAGTAAAGTTCCTCTCTCGAGCATCGATGAAGATCGGGATCCAGGTTGGCTAGGCTGTTTTGTCCGAGTGAGGACCTCGGACCCGATCCCAGCAGAGTACATGTCGTTCCCCAAGAAGTGGAACACAAACGTAAGTAAAGTTTCATTTTTCCAAGATTTTATTTTACTCTCTTTTCCCTCTTTCTTATCAGTGTTTGGTGGTGGTACAGCTGTTGCTCGGGTCCCAAATGCAGCCCCTCGACTCAAGGAGTGGGTTGGGGGCATTGTGTCTCAAAATCCATATTCCGAGCGCGCATAGCGCAAACTTTCGAAGGGCCAGTGGGAGGCCCGTTCTCGCGGTGAGATACCTTTCTTGAGTGGACAACACTTGGGTTTCCTTCGTGCTGCTGAGTTCTTACTCGTTTCTTTTTTTCTTTGCAGGTCTTTCCAAGGATGCCGCAATGAGGTCTCCATCCAGTGACGTGGATTGCCTCGCGCGAATCCCCTGCTCTGAGACAAGGTGAGGAGAAGAAGCGAAAAAGGGTTTCGAGTTCTCCGAACTCGGAGAAGAAAAAACCGAGGAGGAGGCTGGTGCGCAAATCCAAAGAAAGCACTAGTGCCCGAGCGCTCCCATTGGACTCACTCCACCAGCTGAGGGACGAGTCCGAAGAAGAAGATGAAGAAGAAGAGTTTTATCTAGTGGCCCGAGTGCCGTCGCAGCTCGAAGGGCAAGGGGCCTCTGAACCAGAGAGAGGCGACACTTAATTGCCTCAATTCAGGGGGCAGATGAAGAGGCAGTGGCCGAGGCCTCCAAACCAGAGAGGGGCGAGGCCGTTTTTCCCCAAGATAGGGAGGCTGACAAGGAGGCCACGGATGGTGCTTCTCGGGCAGAGGACAATGCCCCGAAGGACATACTCGGAGTCATAGATCTCTCTGAGTCGCCTTCGTTTACTGATTCCATGATCAACGAGGCTCAGATGCTAAAGGACACCCCAACGATGGGCCCCAAGTGGCGGCAGACCCCTTTCACAACTTGTTTATGGCTTAGACTCTACCACCATGGAGGATGTCACCAGGTTGGGTGACTTACCGGTGCCAAGGAAGATTCCTTCTTCGGGAACCAGTGGGCCTTCTTCAAGTCCGAAACTAGTCAACCGGTTCCCAACTCCGAGTGCAAATCCTGACCGGAAGCGGTCGGTCATCATGTTTATTCCGGAGGATGCCCAGGTCCTATCTTCCATAGTAGGGGTTGCCAGTTATCTTCGGTGCCTGGTGACTGAAGAGGATCAAGCCAAGATGAATGAGGTGGACTCCCCCTGCCTGTTCAACGAAGCACAACATGTGTTAAACCAGGTAACTTCGGATGCCTCTTGATGACTTCTATTATGTACTTAGATTAATTCGTAAATAATCGTAACTTTTTTTTTCTTTGTGTTTGTAGGCCTCGGTGCTTCACCACGATACTTTTCTCCGATATCGGTAAGAGTTAAACCAATATGAGGCCGAGATTTGAGGGCTCACTGAGAAGAAGGATGCTTACAAACTTCTCAGCGAGCAATGTGAGGGGGAGGTTAAGAACCTCTAAGTCAAGCTAGAGGCAGCTCGGAAGGAGCACGCCAACTTGGTAGAAAAGGTAAAAGTCTTTGAGGTTAGTGACGACTAGCTAGACTCGGTGACTAACGCTCCGAACCCGCAGGTCCTATAGAATCTTGATCGGATTGATCAGCTACGGGGCAGAAATGGATGTGCTAAAGGTCGAGGCCAAAGAATGGAAGAGCAAAATGGACCGCTTGGCCTCAGAAAAGGAAACTGCCCGGGCATAATTGGCTTTGGATGAGGTCCAGCTTCAGTATGCAAAGGAAAAAGCCTTGGTGCAGACCAAAAAGATCGATGAGCTCCAGTCACAGCTAAATTCAGTCGTCTTCGATCGAGGAACTTTTCCCAAGGAGCTTGAAATGGCAAAGAAGGTGGACGAGGTGGTTAAAGTCGATGTCAATTAGAGTGTGGCCCAATATAAGGCCGATGTTGAGGCAGCCCAGGATCGAGCAAAGGCTATTGCCGAGCACACGAAGCAGCAATCCCGAAGGAAGATCCTCGAGGAAATGCATGCTCGAGATTTTGACTTATCGGCCGAAATTAAGAGTGCCAAGGTGCTCGAAGCCAAGGCCAAGAAGTTGGCTTATCCTGAGGATAATGAAGATTCTGAGGATCTGAGCGAGTCTGAGGGTAGAGGAGACCCCGAAGGTCCTCGTGATGAGGCAGACCCCGACGAAGACTAGGCCGTTAAAATGGCTTGTACATTTTTCCCTTGTTTTTCATCTTCGTATTTTTATTTTTTTTATGAGGCCGTTTGGCCTTTGTAAAAATCTTTTGATATGTATATAAAGCTTTTTTCCCTTCAGCAATTTCTGAGATTTTTCCTTTGCTTTATTATATATATTCGCAAAGATTAAAATGCCTTAGCATTAAATAGTTAGGTTATGTTCAGAGGTTCGAACAAGCCTTGCCTTTAACATTATTTGGGTTAAGGCATAGTAGGGGTTCAATGTAACAGAAATTTTCCCCCCAACGTACTTAGATTTATAGTTTGTCGAGGGTAGCCTTTAGAACCGGTTAAGAAATTTTAAGGCCTTGTTGTTTTTCTTACGGGCCTTGGATGTCTCCAAGCCATTTTAATATGGTCATAGCCTTTTTAGTTCGGGTATTGCCCAGTGGGCTTGTTACCCCGAGTTATCCGGACTTGTCTAAGATAACAGTCCCTGAGTGGGGATGGTTGTAGCCTTAAAAATTCAGGGATTGCCTAATAGGTCTTGTGTCCCGAGCTCCGATAGCACTGACCGTCCGAGTTTGTTTTCAGACGGCAGTCCCTGAGTGAGAGTGATTATTCGAACTCGAATTAAGGTGGCTCTTGGGCTCGATACCTTTAGGGGATCAGATGTACGGAATTCCTTAAGAAATGTAAGGAAATTTTTAAAGCTTAAGAAACTCGGATTAAGGTGGCTCTGCTTCATAATAGTTATACATGTGTACAAGTTTCGTGTCAGGGCTCGAATAAATCCTATCTATGCAGGAACGGTTCATTTAACCGTTTGGCCCTTCTAATAAATCCTATCGATCGAGCCGAGACCATTCAATTACGAATTTTCTTTCCTTTCTAAAGTCGATACCCGAGGGCAATGCCCTCCAGTATTCGAAGTTGATCATATAAAGAAGCCTCGGATACTATTGATGTTATCTTTGATACCGATTCATGACCGACCTTCGATTCTAAGTTAGAATGATCCACTATTATCTCGTTAAAAACTTTGTCGGAAAACCCATTTGGGACAAAATCGATTCAAGGGAAAAAGAGTGCAACGCGTGCTTTCAGACCTAAATAATTTATCTCGCTCCTTGTTGGTTACCTGAAAGCGTTAGTTCAAAATGTAAATAAAAGAAACGAATGGGGTCATACCTTAGCAATAATATCGTTTCAGGTGAGTTATATTCCAGGGTAATTGCTCGCCGTTCATTGTTCCAAGTTTGTAGGATCTCTTTCCGGTGATTTCGATAATTTTATATGGTCCTTCCCAGTTCGGCCCCAGCTTTCCTTCGTTCGGGTTTCGGGTGCTTAGTGTGACCTTCCTTAATACTAAGTCCCAAACACTTAAGTGTCGAAGGTTGGCCTTTCGGTTGTAATATCTCTCAATCTGTTGCTTTTGGGTGGTCAACCGAACAAGGGTGGCTTCGTGATAAGTAGGGATTTTAACTTGTTATTTGCTCTCTTTTACTTGTGTTTAGGGCCAAAATTACGTGAAGGTATTCCCGGAAATTAATGTAATATGCTTGCTTGCAGGGATTATTCAAAATGAGCGAAAAGAGTCATAATCAACTCATAAAGGAGTCCAAACTTGAACAAAAATCAAGACTGGGCCAAAAGATGTGAAATACGGACCACACAAATATTGTGCGACCGCGAGCACTATTTCGAGGTTCGCGAAAGGAAGATTCAGAGAGATGGATTTTTGGGCTAAAACATGAACGCGGACCGCGTCAAAAAGGTGCGGCCGCGAAAGTCCCTGCGCGGCCGCGATTGGAATTACGTGGACCGCGGTTGCTGAAGTTTAGAGAGCTTACATTTTAAGCAAAAACAAGAAGTGTGGTCCGCATCAAGATTATGAGGCCGCCGAAGTCTCCTACGCTACTGCGAAACCCAGATCCAGAAGTGAAGAACGCGGACCGCGATTAGAATTACGCAGCCGCTAAAGCAGGAGTGCGGCCGCGGTTAGAATTACGCGGCCCGGTAACCTCCGCAGGAGTATTTTTGTCCGGAATTTCAGCTTAGTATAAATAGAACTTTTTGTCATTTTTAGGCTATGTTGTGTATTTGCTGAGCACGTGAGACGGCTGGAACTTCCCTTTTGGGCAATTTTGTATTAGATTCACCTTTTAACATTAGATTTTCATCTTTTAATCTAGTATTATGAATTTTATCTTCTTTTCTTCTTTAATTTCTACTATTTCTATGAGTAGCTAGACCCATAGCTAGGGTTGTGACCCAACCCTAGGGTAGGTATTTGATGGGTACTGAATTCTAGGGCTTGAAGGTTAGTGATATTTAGCCTAGTTCTTGCTATAATTGTAGAATTAGTGGTTGTAAATACCGATTCATGCCTTTATGACTTAGTCTCTTCTTGAGAAAGAGGGACTAAGTCTAGGAAAACTAGGCTAATAAGGAATTGGGGTGAACTCAAGAAATTGATAGCCCCAATTAAAGAGTTAAACCTAGATATAGTAATACCCGACTTGAGCTAATATCATGTGACTTGCATGAATACCCATTTGGACTTGAGAAAGCTAAATTGGGCAAAATCACTCAAACTATCGAGAGGTATAGAGTGAGTACTTGGGTGAGATAGCTATATCACGACCCTAAATTAATCAAGCTTGCCTTAGATTCTTACTACCCGTTAGATCTCCACCCATGCGGAAGTCACTACCCTAGTCCTTTTAAACACTTGAAAACCAACATCAAAAATATTATACTTAGCTTTAATCATTGCATACAATAGAATAGAATTAGAAGTAGAATCAAAACCAAAATGTGTAGAAGCGTAATTAGGAACAAAACACGCATCTAGACTTAGATATAAACCTAATTCAAAATCAATTAACTCTTTGTGGATTCGATCTCGACCTTGTTGGGTAAAACTACATCGACCATCCTCGCTACTCAATAGTAGTGCAGGCATGGACCCGATCAATTTTTGGTGCCGTTGCCGGGGATTTATACGGTCTTAGATATATATCTAACTATTTGTGTGTTTTGTTTTTCTTTTCTTCCGTTTTTCTAATTTTTGTGTGTCAATTGCTTTTAGGTACCAAATGGCTCTTAAAGAGGTCCTCGGACATATTCCTCAGGGGGAGGAGGTAGATGAAAATGAAGTGGATGAGGTTCATCTTGAACCTAAAGTACAAAAAAGAGGCCACCTCCCTCATGACAACGTTCCAAACCCTCCCCCACCTCCTCCAAGGGCAGCACACCGGGTGTTGCCCAATGAAGGCTACGCAAATGCAATAGTCCCGCCCTGGATTCGGGCGGGCAATTTTCAAATAACCAATGTCATGCTTACTCTATTGGAACAAAGGGGTTTCTTATCCGGAGCTCCACATCAGAACACATATAAGCATCTCAAAGATTTTGTAGACACATACAGGGGGAGAAAGCACACAAATGTATCTGAGGACGCTTTGAGGTTAAGGCTTTTCCCTTTCTCACTTATAGGGAAGGATTTAGATTGGCTTGAGAGGCTACCCAACCATTCCATCTCCACTTGGGATGAGTTGGCCGAGAAGTTCATAGCAAAATTCTTTTCTCCGGGACATATGGAAACATTGAGAGATGAAATCCTTGCTTTTAAACAAGAGCCAAATTAACCGTTACATGAGATTTGGGAATGGTACTGGACAATGGTCAAAGAATGCCCCAATAATGATATGACTGAAGCAATGATCCAGCAAACCTTTTATAGGGGTATCAACACAACTAACCAGTGTGTGGTGAATCAGCTTGCAGGGGGTAACTTCATCAACACACCATATTCAGAAGCATGTGAAATATTAGATGAGATGGCGGACACATCTTCAGCTTGGCAAAGTCGGGCCAACGTTCCTCAGGGTGACCCTAATGTTATCCACCTTCACAAGGAGCTCCATGATCACGGACAAGCCATATCAGAGTTGACAACTACCACGAATCAGTTAGCCAAGGCACAACTTCAGCAGGTTCAGGGGCCAAAGCAAGTAAATGCCATGGAAGGAGTGAATGTAATGGTTAACAAGAGGAGACAAAGAGGTCAACAAGTTCAACACAATCAGGATCAATTTGAGCAAAGTGGTAGTGGGTACAACCAAGATGACTCTTATGACGATCAAAGTGAAGAGGTTCAATATGTGAACAATTACCAAGGTCAACGGAGCAATGCTCCAAATCAACAACAGTGGAGATCATAGGGAAACAATCAAAATTGGGGTAACCAAGGCCAAGGGAATTGGAATAGTGGCAACAACAACAATCCGAACAATTGGGGGGGGTTGGAACAACAATAATCAAGGGAACCAGGGGTCGGATAGAAAGTATGTTCAAGCAAATGATGGAAAAAAACGCCGACTCCGATGCCCAAATAGCCTCCCACAACACTTCTATCCGCAACTTGGAAGTCCAAATGTGTCAAATTTCTCAAGCCTTGAATACTCGCCCTAAGGGGGCACTACTAACGGCCATGTAGTAAACCCGAAGGGTGGAAACAATACGGGCCATGCTATGGCGGTGACGACAAAAAGTGGTAGAGGTGGAGTTGCTAGTACCTCCAATCCAAGAAAGATCGTGAATGATGATGTGGTTGTGCAAGAAGAGGATGAGCCAAGAAATGATGAGAATGTGAACGATGAAGTGAGGATAGACATTGATGAAAACGTGGAGGAGACACAAGATGATGTGAACCCGTCTAGGGAACACATGATAGACATACCGGATCCGGTAGTGCCCAAAGCCAAGGCTCCTTTGCCAAGGCCTCCTCCACCATATCCTCAAAGGCTCACCAAGTAAAACAACGAGAACCAATTCAAGAAATTCATTGATATGATGAAAAGTGTGTCCATAAATGTGCCTTTAGTTGAAGCACTAGAACAAATGTCGGGATATGCCAAGTTTATGAAGGACTTGGTAACAACGAAGAGGTCAATGAACTGTGAGACGATCAAAATGACACATCAAGTGAGTGCCATTGTGCATTCCATTGCTCCAAAGCTAGAAGATCCCGGTGCCTTTACAATTCCATGCACTATTGGTAGTGCTGATGTAACACCCCGAAAAATTTCGAAGTACTTAAGTGTAAAGCCCGGTAAATTTTGCAAAGAAAATAATGTTTCATGATGCCGGACTGCGCTTACGTGTTTGAGGATTATAGAAATTATTCGCGGCTCGGACTTTTTGGGTTGAACAATGCACCGAAAAGTAAAGAAATATTTTTAGCGAAAAAGTGCGTTTATGCGGTCCATTATGCGACCGCAGAATCACTCTGCGGACCGCATAATGGCCACAGAGTGAGGCAGTTAATTGGGCCGGTGAAAAGCAATTATGTAGTCGACTATGCGACCGCATAACTGTTATGCGGTGCACTATGCGACCGTAGAACAGTTAAGCGGACCGCATAGTGACCACAGACACAGTCAGATTTTTGGTCATTTTGGACAGCAATTATGCGACCGCAGAACCCGTTCCGGAGCTCCATTTTTTTGGATTTTAAAACCCGACCCTACTTCATTAAATAAACGCAAAGGGTCATTTTTGAGCAAATATTCTGATGTTTTAGAGAGAAGGGAGAGTGTTTTAGAGAGAGAAAAAACCCTAGGCTAATTATTCATCAAGTCTTGATAAAATCTTGGAAGATTAACAAGGAAAACCCATAAGTTCTTCATCTAAGAGGTAAGGTTCCATACCCTAGTTTTCAATTTTGAATTTGGGTAGAAGATGGTTGATTAAGAGTATGATTCTTGGGTATGAGAGTATTATCTATAAATTCATGTACGAAAAAGATTTGTGGGAAGATTGTTGAGCTTAAATAAGTAAGGATTGGGTTGTGTAGTGAAGGAAATCTTGTAGAAGAACCTTGTGGTTAAATTTGCACACCTAGTGTTTGATGAAATGCTCAAAAGAGTTGAGATCATGAATATCTTCCTAATTGTTGTTAAACTTTTTTATGTCTCAAAATAGACTGGGATTGCTTGAATTTCAGAACGTTGTAGTAATTTAAGGAAAGCTCAATTGAGGTATGTTGGCTAAACTTTCTCTATTGGAATTGAATTCCATAATGTTTCCGTGAGTTTCAAAGTATGGGTTGTGTATTAAAATGTTGTGGCGTGAATCGTATTTTAAATGAAAGCTAGTATGCCAAATTGTGTGAGAAAATCTCAATATTCTTAAGACTCTTAATTGCTCATATGTGTACCTAAAATCTTTTTTGGGAATGTCTTATTGTTGATAACCTATAAATATGGTTGGAGGTGAAATCAGTGAATTGGGAATATAAAGTGTGGCCAACGTGTCAATAGTGAAAGTTATACTTGTGACCAATGGTGCCAATGAAATGAAATAATGTGAGAAAGATTATGAAATGAGCTTTGACTCAACTATTCCAAAATTTACTTCGACAATATAATCGGCTGAAATTTTATGAACTCAAGTGATGCCCATATGTGGCTGTTTTAGCTAATACTATGCTTTGTAAGTCTTTTTCAATGTGTTTTGCGTTCTTACATATTCATGAGTGAAAATTGTGTATGATTTTAACTTGTGCTTCGACTACTAATCATTTTACTCCATTTATTGGAAAGAAATCTATTATGTTTAAAGCCTTCATTACTAATGAACTTAAAGTTGTGATTTCCGGAATATTCTACTTGTTGATAATTATGATGATGATCTATGAAAGGGAAGAAATGAAAGTGTGGAATATGAAATACGGCCATTGCGCCATGAATAAAGAATCATATGTATGGCCAAGAGAGCCAATGAAATAATAATGTTATAAGTGGTTGAAAGTACAGATAAAGTGATATGTGGTGTGAAAGGTTATGAGATGTATGTATTTGTACTTTGTTTCCAATGTGATATGAAATCCTGTGGACGGTCTATGAAACGCATAGGTACATTGTGATATGAAATACTGTGGACGGTCTATGAACGCATAGGTACATTATGTTATGAAATCCTGTGGACGGTCTATGAAACGCATAGGTTGAAATCATGTGGACGGTCTATGAACGCATAGGTACATTGTGTTATGAAATCCGTTGCGATATGAAATCCTGTGGACGGTCTATGAAATGCATAGGTGTATTATGATATGAAATCCTATGGACGGTCTATGAAACACATAGGTACATTGTGTTATGAGATCTTGTGGACGGTCTATGAAACACATAGGTACATTGTGTTATGAAATCCATTATGATATGAAATCCTGTGGGCGGTCTATGAAACGCATATGTGTATTGTGATATGAAATCTTGTGGACGGTCTATGAACGCATAGGTACATTGTGTTATGAAATCCATTATGATATGAAATCTTGTGGACGGTCTATGAAACACATATGTGCATTGTGTATAAGAGTATAGGTGTACGGTATGAATAAACACTATGGACGATCTACGAAATACATAAGTGTATAATATGATATATGAACAGTAAGGACGGTCTAATGAGACACATTATAGGTGCCTCTTTTGTTGTCCTTATTTGTACAGGTTGTTTCAATTACATTATTTTATGTGTTCCACGTATAGATCATGTGGGCATTCTATTTTGAAAGAGGATTTCTAGCTATACATACTAGTGCTATTCGATAGTACTAACATCCCTTTTGCCGGGGGCGCTACATCTTTAATGGATGCAGGTGGTTCTACAGTAGGTGGCATTGATCAGTGATAGCAGTACACTCTTTTCAGCTGATTTGGTGAGCCCCACTTCATTTCGGGGTCATGTATCTTTTGTTTCTCATGTACTTTGTGGTTGAGGTATAGCCGGGGCCTTGTTGCCGGCATTTCCATATTACTCTTCAGTTGTACTTAGAGGCTCCGTAGACAGGTTGTGGGTGGTATTTAATGTTGGGAATTAGATTAGAACTGTTGGTATTTGGCAACATGTTTTTCATTAAATCTATAAACTCGTACTATTTTGGAAATATGGAATGATGTTATTAATGGGAATAAAATGGAAACAATTAATGAAATCTCTTATGTATTTGATTAACGGAGTACATCTCCTCTTTATTCACAGATGAATTTGGGTAGAATGAAATCTAACAGGCTTTCTCAGTCGGGTTCACTCGGTTGAGCGCCGGTCGCGCTCCTCGATTTTGGGGTGTGACAGCCAATTTCGCCAAAGCCTTGTGTGATTTGGGAGCGGGCAATAAATATGATTCCATATTCTGTGTTCAAGACATTGGGAATTGGGAAAACAAGACCTACTTCCATGAGGTTTCAAATGGCATACCAAACAATGAAGAGGCCATTGGGGATAATTGATGATGTGCTAGTTCGGGTCGACAAGTTCATACTTCCCGCATATTTTGTGATACTCGACTGTGAGGTTGACTATGAGGTGCCAATCATATTGGGGAGACCTTTCCTAGCTATAGGGAAAGCCTTAGTTGATGTGGAAGCAGGGGAGCTCACCTTCCGGGTGGGCGATGAAAATGTTGTGTTCCACGTGTGCAAGCCAATGAGGCAACCTAATAGCAACGAAGTATGTTCGTTTGTGGATCTTGTGACTGAGGTGATTGTTGATGACACAAGTGCTATGATGAATGTGGAAGACCCTTTGGAAGCTATGTTGTTGAATCATGATGAGGATGAGATGGAAGGCTTGGTAGAATGTGCAAATGCTTTGCACGGAATGAGATCCTACACATATGGACCCCAGAAACTTTCCTTGGACCTTGAGAACCGGAAGACTCCAACAACAAAGCCCTCAATCGAGGAGCCACCCACATTGGAGTTGAAGCCCTTGCCTTCACAGCTCAGGTATGAGTTCTTAGGCCTTTGTTCCATATTACCTGCTTTCTTCGTGCTTAACTAACGTGCAGGTAGATTCTACCATTGCGGTGCTTCAAAGAAGGAAGAAGGCAATAGGTTGGACATTGGCGGATATTCGGAGTATAAGCCCCACCTTTTGCATGCACAAAATCATATTGGAGGAAGATGTCAAACCCTCAATGTAACATCAAAGGAGGTTGAATGAGGCTGTACAAGAGGTAGTCAAGAAAGAGATCATCAAGTGGCTAGATGCAGGGGTTGTGTACCCCATTTCTGATAGCTCATGGACTTTGCCGGTACAATGTGTCCCAAAGAAGGGGGCATGACTGTGATCACAAATGATAGAAATGAATTGATCCCCACAAGAACTGTCACAGGTTGGAGGGTATGCATGGATTATAGGAAGCTGAACAAACTAACCCAGAAAGATCATTTTCCATTGCCATTTCTTGACCAAATATTGGATAAACTTGCCGGACGTGCTTATTATTGCTTTTTGGATGGGTATTCCAGATATAACCAGATTCTCATTGTACCTGAAGACCAAGAGAAAACCACCTTTACTTGTCTGTATGGCACATTTGCGTTCTCAAGGATGTCGTTTGGTTTGTGTAATACACCAGCTACATTTCAACAGTGTATGATGGCAATATTTATGGATATGGTGGAGGACTCCCTCGAGGTGTTCATGGATGATTTTAGTGTTGTGGGGGATTCCTTTGAAGAATGTTTGGATAATCTTGATAAAGTGTTGGCCCGATGTGAGGAGACCAACTTAGTGCTTAATTGGGAGAAGTGCCACTTTATGGTTGAGGAGGGCATTGTCCTCGGCCATAAGATCTCCAAGAATGGTATTGAAGTGGACAAAGCAAAATTGAAGTGATATCAAAACTCCCTCCTCCAACTTCCGTCAAGGTAGTGAGGAGCTTTCTTGGTCACGCAGGGTTTTACCGTAGGTTCATCAAGGATTTCTCAAAAGTGGTGAACCCCTTGTGCAAGTTGTTGGGAAAAGATGCCAAGTTTGTGTTCAATGATGATTGCATGAAAGCTTTTGAGCTACTCAAGTATAGGTTGACTACAACTCCCATCATTACCACACCCAATTGAAGCTTACCATTTGAGCTCATGTGCGATGCTAGCGATGTTACGGTATGAGCGGTATTGGGGCAAAGAATCAACAAGATATTTCATCTGGTCTATTATGCAAGCAAAATAATGAACGATGCCCAAGTCAACTATACATTGACCGAGAAAGAGCTATTAGCCATTGTCTTCGCCATGGAAAAGTTCCGCCCGTACCTCATGGGTACCAAAGTGATTGTGCACACCGATCACGCGACACTTCGTTATTTGATGAGTAAAAAGGACTCTAAGGCTAGGTTGATGAGATGGGTTCTTCTTTTACAAGAGTTTGACCTTGAAATCATAGACCGAAAAGGAAGTGAGAATCAAGTGGCGGGCAACTTGTCCCGCTTGGAAGAGGAGGGGAGGCCCAATGATTGCCTCGAGATTAATGATTCGTTTCCGAATGAACAACTCCTCTTCGTGTCTGTGACTGGGATACCTTGGTTCGCCGATGTGGCTAACTTTCTTGTGACCGGTATTGTCCCAAATGAGCTCTCTTCAAACCAAAGGAAGAAGCTCAAACGGGACTGCTTAGATTATTATTGGGATGAGCCATATCTTTTCAAAATTTGCAATGATGGTGTTATCCGGAGATGTGTTCTGGAAGAAGAGCAATTGAGTATTCTTGAAGCTTGCCATTCCTCTCCCTATGGTGGTCACCATGGTGGGGCGAGAACTACTACAAAGGTCCTAAGCTGTGGATTCTATTGGCCTACCTTGTACAGAGACGCTAGTGAGCTCGTTAGGTGTTGTGATGAGTACCAAAGAGCCGGTGGAATTTCCAAGAAGAATGAAATGCCTCTCACCACCATCCTTAAGATTGATATTTTCGACGTGTGGGGCATCGACTTTATGGGGCCATTTGTGATTTCATGTGGTAACACTTATATTCTTGTTGCTGCGGATTATGTTTCCAAATGGGTTGAAGATGTGGCTTTTCCCAACAATGAGGCACGGAGTGTGGTGGCTTTCCTAAAGAAAAATATTCACAAGGTTCGGCACCCCAAGGGCTATCATTAGTGAGAGGGGTTTTCATTTTTGCAATAAAGCCTTTGACTACTTTCCAAGTATGGTGTCAACCTCCTATCACCCCCAGGCAAGTGGACAGGTTGAAGTCTCCAACAGGGAGATCAATAGCATTCTATCCAAGACTGTTAATGCAAATCGGACTGATTGCTCAAGGAAACTTGACGATGCTTTATGGGCCTATAGAATAACTTACAAGACTCCAATTGGTATGTCTCTGTACCGGTTGGTATTTTGGAAAGCATGTCATCTTTCGGTTGAATTAGAGCACAAGGCCATGTGGGCGCTGAAGATATTAAACCTTGAATGGGATGTAGCTGCCAATCTCTGGGTAGAGCAACTAAATAAACTTGATGAGTGCCGATTCCATGCTTATTCCAGCTCGTCCTTGTATAAGGACAAGATGAAGTACTTACATGATAAGTATATTCGGAACAAAGAATTCAAGGAAGGTGAGTTAGTTCTTCAATTCAACTCTCGATTACGGATGTTTCCGGGAAAGCTCAAGTCGAAGTGGAGTGGTCCTTTTGAAGTGGTACATGTGACTCCTTTTGGTGCTCTAGATTTGAAAAACAAGAACGGTGAGATTTTTAGAGTCAATGGGCACCGAGTGAAGCACTACCTTGGCAATATTGATGATAGCCATGTTGTGGCATTGATCCATTTCAAATGATGATGGTAACATGCGTCGTGCCGCGAGGTTAAATCAGGCGATTATTTGGAGGCAACCCATGTGTTTTTCTTTCTTTTAATTTTCTTCGTAGATTAGACATTATTTTGGACTAACTTGTTGTGAAGTGTATGTAGGAATTGGTTGTGCAGTGCAGATAATTGGCAAGGAAAACATTTGGCTAAGCGGTGAACTTTGGCGGACCGCGCTCAAAATTTTGCGGACCACATGAGCACCTCGCAGCCGCACAATTCTGCACGCGGTCGCGTAGCTTAAATGGGCAAATGCTAACTCTCTGAAGTTGGCCTGTCAAAATTCCTTCAGTGTTCGTGGTCCACATTCAAATTTTTGCGGTCCGCACAAATTGTGTGGCCGCAGCCAATTTTTTGCGAACCGTGCCCGTGCATCTGACGCAGACCTACAGAAAGGTAAAGAGTGCGGATCGCGACAAAATTTCGCGGCCGCACTCAGGTATGGCGGTGGGGTCATTAGGTTCTGAGTATAAATAAGAGTTCTTAAAACATTTCACACTTTATGAACCCTAACCTCTCAAACTCACCTAAAGCACTGTGCATCCTTACTTGGTTTCAAACTCAACCTATTCTCATCAATTGTCGATTTCCTACCATATTTTACAACTGGTATGTTCATTTCAATAATTTTATTTTATCTTTTTCTTTTCTCTCTATTTTAATTTTTCTTTTTAGATAGGGTTAGAATCATGCCAAAATGTCAAATTAATGCTTAATGTTTGATTAACAACATATGGGTAGTGTTTGTATGCATAATGGGGGTTGGGGTTAGTAACTTTGCATGTTTAATTGCTACAATTCTTGGGTAATTAGTGAAAACCTTAGTGTTAGGTGTTCATCAGTGCCGATTTATGTTGAATTTTGCGGCCGTGGTCATTCTTCTGCGGTCCGTGATACCCTAGATTCAAAGCACTGATGGTTGTTTAGAATTTGAGCTCACGGTCATTTTTATGTGGTCCGCGATTGGTCTTTCACGGCCGCACCCAATCTTTCGCGGTCCGCATATTTGAACTTCAGAGACTCTAACATTTGCCTTCGCGGCCACGTTCATTTTTATGCAATCCGTGATTGGTCATTCACGGACACACTCATATTTGTATGGTCCGCGGTTGATCAAGTTTAGAGAGCTAGTAGTATGAGCCTGGCCTCTTCGCGGCAGCGATCACTTTTACGCGGTCCGCGTTGGGCAGTTCGCGGCCGCACTCATTTTTGTGTGGTCCGCTATGCCCTATTCTGAGAAGCATTATTTTTTATTTCATCTGTACTGCTTTAACACATGATTGAACCCCAATTCTAACTATCTTTCACTACTTGTGTGTTGTAGAAAATGGTGTGTTCTCGTGGGGGAAGAGACACTTCAAAGGGGAGGGCAGAATCCTCCCGAGGCCGGGGTAAAGGAAAACAAACCTTGCCTTTAGCAACTCAAAGGGTAGTAGGCAAAAAGGCTACCCTCGTTAGACCTCCTGCCGACTCCTCGGACACAAGTGAATACCTCCCATCCCGGGAGACGTCTGAGGGGGGTTCTGTACAACAACCGGGGACTCAATCACAACAACTCCCCGACAGATTCCATTTAGTCGAGGAGCCTACCTCCTCCTCTAGTTCTTCTGATGTCTCAGAGGGAGGAAGTAAGGCATCCAAACTATCTTCCCCACCTACTACAACACTTGATTCAACAGCTGCCCTAATAAATGTTGATGATGATGACGAGGTCCCGGATGATGGGAGGGGGTGACACAATTATGGGAGGCCTGGCTAGATCAAAGAAGCCGGAGGTATGGGCTGATAGGTTTGTAAGTGAGAAGGCGTATGGCAAATTTTGAGAATGGTGGCCCTAAAGGCCGCTCAGTCTTGAGCGACAATTCATAACAAAAGACCTAAGCCAGCATAATCCGAATGTCCTACGGTAATTTACGGAGAGAAAATGATGGAAATGGTTCACCTTCCGGTTGAAAGATGCCAATTAATACCTCGTCAATGAATTTTATGCCAATGTTGCCCACATCAAAAAGGGTACAAAGGTGACGAAGGTCCGAAACTTGAAAATCCGGTTTGATGGAAACGCACTGAACAGTTATGCAGAGTTTGAGGAGGTCTAGGTAGTGCAATACCTAGAGAAGCTAGCCTTGGGTGATGCAGTTCACCCATGGCTAGTTGAGATACTTGCTATTCCGGGGACAACACCTGCATGGCTCACAGCTGGAGTTCAAATTATCAGAGCCACCCTTAACTTTGAAGCAAAAGGGTGGGCGACATTCATGTGCAGCCGTCTTGACCCGTGCCAGCATGAGAATGTCCTTCCACTCTCCTAGGCAGTATTGGTAGCTTTCATCATGGCCGGCTATCATGTTAATGTAGGAAACATGATGTCCTACAACATCTCCAATGCTGTTCAAAAAGAAGAAAGATCATATCCCTACCCCAACTTCCTCAGTGAGTATTTCCACGACCAAAGGGTATAGCCGAGACATTTTGATGTGGAGGTGAAGGCTAAAAATCCTTTCTCATGGTACCACCTCCAGGGAGCGAACAACCCTAAGTTCAAGGGTAAAGCCACTATCCCCACTAGCCAGTCTAAAGAGCCAGGGGTAGTGGCTACCGGGTTAGTTGTTGAGCCCTCCACAGTAGCCAGTACTTCTGCTAGAGCAGCTGCCATGCCTCCTCCATCCTCCGGGCCATCCATCACAATGCCATTATCTGTTCCTTCATCTTCTACCTACCCTCAGACTACACTGCGGGTTTCACAGACACTATCCAGCCTCAACAACTAGATGCAGGCAACTACCACAAAGCTGACTGTCCTATCCAGTCTAGTAGCAACATAGTCTTCAGCCCCATCAGAGCTTCAGGTACCTCAATCATTGGAGGAGTCTTTGAAGAAGATTCTGGACAACCAGAATAAGATTCTGGATGACCAGAAGAAGATCCGGGAGACTCTTGATACACATGGGAGGATTATCAAGGATTTGGGGAAGCAGGTGAAGAAGATGCAGAAAACTCAGGCATCTAAGGATTCGGTGGAGAAGTTGAGCAAAGAGGTTCAAAAGATTTCTTCTGCCGGTGATATTCCACTAGACATGATCATGGGGGAGACAACCCCAACAATACCTACACCAGTGCATGAGGCATCAGATACAACAACTGGCCAGTTTGAGGAGTCGGCTACCACTACACATATTGCTGAGGAGATGATCCAGATGCTCAGGCACCCCATGGTCCCCCAATCAGAGGATGTGGAGATCCAGTTAGAGGACACATAGGGAGCTGATGATCCTATGCAATTTGAGGACCTCACTCATGTTCCTGACCCGATGCAGACAGAGACCACATAGGGAGTTCTCTTGACTCTCTAACATTTCCCTGATCTTATTTTGATATTAGCATTGAGGACAATGCTATTTTTTATTTGGGGGGTGGGGGTGTGTGGTCCATTTTGATTTGATTTGTGATGACATTTGGTATGTAATAACTATGACACTATTTTTCCTTATCTTTATTTACCATTATTTTCACTTTTGGTATGTATATAATTTTACCATTCAATGTATATATATTCATTTCCATTATGTATATATTCGTTTACTCCATTTTGTACATATTCAATTTACTTTTTGTAGTTTACTTCATAACTTCTTTCGTTATTTTTCCTTAATATCTTAGCTTTTTATTTCCTCTAGTAGCTTCTTTTTAAGTTTTTAGCTTCTTTTTACAATATGTGTGAACAATAAGCTTTTGGTTTTCTTACTGCAATGGTTCTTTCCAAAGGTAGATGTTGTGTGAACCGGGTGGCTCTTTCCAACGATGAATGGTGTGACAACCTTCTTAAGGGATCGAGTTCGTTTTCTTTTTTGTTTTGGTATATATAGTAGTAGTAATGAATAAAAGTGTCTCAAGCAGGCTTCACTTGGTACTAACACATTTACCTTCGACCTCATGGTTAGAGACAAGTTGATTGGCAAAGATTAGCTCTAGTTGTGACCTTTAGACTCTTGAGTTGACTAAAACAATCATCGAGTGGTTTCCTTGAGCCATTTGTAATTTTCAATCTTAGCTAGGGTTGTTGTGGGCCCTCAACTCTGTTCTTTTCAACAATCCAGTAGATTAAGAGGTGAGGTATTAAATTGCAAGTCCAAGTCTCGTGCTAATAAGTCTAGAACTTGCCCTGAATGTTTGTCTAGGTGAAATTCTAAGTGTAGCTCGACTTGAGAAATGATTGTAGGATCCTTGGTCCAGTTTGAACTTTGAAAGCTTCCGTACCCTACCAATATGATATCCCTAGTCAACTCCTTTGAGCCTAAGCCTTTTTCATTCAATAGCCACATTACAAGCCTTTATCCGTTCTATAATGACCCTCTCTTGGCACCCAATCTTTCCTTAGATAGCTATATCACGACCCCAAATTAATCAAGCCTGCCCTAGATTATTACTACCCGTTAGATATCCACCCAGGCAGAAGTCACTACCCTAGTCCTTTTAAACACTTGAAAACCAACATCAAAAATACTGTACTTAGCTTTAATCATTGCATACAATAGAATAGAATTAGAAGTAGAATCAAAACCAAAATGTGTGAAAGCGTAATTAGGAACAAAACACGCATCTAGACTTAGATATAAACCTAATTCTAAATAAATTAACTCCATGTGGATTCGATCCCGACCTTGTCGGGTAAAACTGAATCGACCATCCTCGCTACTCAATAGTAGTGCAGGCGTGGACCCGATCACTTCGCGCCTTCGTCCAATATCTCAAGGCTCGTATTCATGGCCTCATCGTTCGATTCTTTGGTTTCGTATCGGAGCATGATACTTGATTCTCCGACTTCAACTGGTATTAGGGCTTCAGCGCCGTAGACCAGCAAAAACGGGGTGGCTCAGGTGCTGAATTTTGAGGTCGTACGATATGCCCATAAGACTTCGGGCATGATTTCCTTCCATTTTCCTTTGGCATCGGTTAACCACTTTTTGAGGTTTTGAATTATGATCTTGTTGGTCGATTCTGCTTGTCCGTTCCCACTAGAGTGGTAGGGTGTTGATAGGATCCTTTTGATCTTATGGTCTTCAAGAAATTTGGTTACCTTGCTACCGATGAATTGTTTCCCATTGTCGCATACAATCTCGGCCGACATTCCGAACTGGCATTTGATGTGGTCCCAAATGAAATCGATGAATTTCTTCTCCATGACCTTCTCGTACGCCTGGGCTTCCACCCATTTAGAAAAATAATCAGCATAAACAGTATGAATTGAGCCTTACCAAGTGCCCAAGTAAGGGGGACAACGATGTCTATTCCCCACTTCATGAACGGTCATGGTGACAAAACCGAATGCAGCAACTCCCCCGGTTGATGAATCATTAGAGCGTGTCTTTGGCACCCATCACATTTTCGCACGAACTCATTCGCGCTATTTTCCATGTCTATCCAATAGTAACCGGCTCTGATTACCTTTCGAACTAATGATTCGACGTCTGAATGATTCCTGCAGGTGCCCTCGTGAACTTCCCCCAGGACGTGTTCGGTATCTCCCGGTCCTAGACATATCGCTAGTGGGCCATCTAACATTCTTCTGAACAAGATTCCATCTTCGGACAAGCTAAATCGGGTTGCCTTTGTACGCAAGGCCCTCGATTATTTTGGATCCGAGGGCAGTATTCCAGTCTTCAGATATTCTACATATTTGTTTCTCCAATCCTAAGTCAGGCTTGTAGAGTTTATCTCGGCATGACCTTCTTCCATCACCGGTCTCATTAGTTGCATGACTGCCCCCGAGTTGAGCTCGTTGTCCTTGACCGACAATCCTAAGTTAGCAAGGGCATCAGCCTCGCTGTTGTGATCCCGAGGTATGTGTTGTAAAGTTCACTCCTTGAACCGATGTAATGTTACCTGCAACTTATCTAGGTACCTTTGCATTCATTCTTCTCTGACCTCAAATGTTCCATTAACTTGGTTTACCATGAGAAGGGAGTCGTACTTAGCTTCGATCACCTCCGCCCCCAAGCTTTTGGCTAGTTCGAGACCTACAATCATGGCCTCATATTCGACCTCGTTATTAGTCAATTTCATAATCCTAACAAATTGTCTAAATACATTGCATGTTCGTGGCTTCAATACTATGCCAAGTTCGGACCCTTTTGCGTTCGAGGCGCCGTCCGTAAAGAGGGTCCAGATTCCCGAAGACGTCCCCGAGTTTACCAACAACTCTCGTTTGACCTCGGGTATTAGGGCCGATGTAAAGTCGGCCACGAAATCTGCCAAAATGTGAGATTGAATAGATGTACGGGGTTGATATTCAACATCATACCCGCTGATTTCCACGGCCCATTTGGCCAATCGTCCTGAGAGTTTGGGTTTATGCATTATATTTTGCAATGGGTAAGAAGTCACCACACATATAGGATGGCACTGAAAATATGGTTTCAATTTCCTAGAGGCGCTTAGCAAAGCGAGCGCCAATTTTTTCAGGTGAGGGTATCTAGTTTCAGTCTCACCTAGAGTCCTGCTAACATAGTATATTGGAAATTGTGTACCTTGCTCCTCCCGGACCAAGACTCCACTTACCGTAATTTCCTATACTTCCAAGTACAGGTATAACTGTTCATCTGCCTTCGGTGTGTGAAGTAGTGGTGGGCTCAATAGATATCGCTTGAGTTCCTCCAAGGCTTGCTGGCATTCTGGGGTCTATGAGAAGTTATTCTTCTTCTTTAGTAATGAGAAATATTAGTGGCTCTTATTGGAGGACCTTGAGATGAATCGCCCCAGGATGGCTACGCAATCGGTTAACCTTTGCACGACCTTCACATTTTCCACCACCGTGATATCTTCGATGGCTTTGATCTTGTCGGGGTTGATCTCGATTCCTCGGTTGGATACCATGAATCAGAGGAATTTACCTGATCCGACTCCAAATGCACATTTCTCCGGGTTCAACTTCATATTGTACTTCTTCAATATGTTGAAGGTTTCCTGCAAATGTTTTCAATGATCCTCTCCTAGCAGGGACTTAACCAATATATCATGAATGTAAACTTCCATCGATTTTCCTATTTGTTCCTCGAATATCCGGTTTACTAGGCGTTGGTAAGTGGCACTGACATGTTTTAATCCAAATAGCATCACGTCATAGCAGTATGTGTTATACTTAGTGATGAAGGAGGTTTTTCCCTGATCATCCGGGTTCATCTATATTTGGTTTTACCCGGAATAGGCGTCGAGAAAACTGAGGATCTCGTGGCCGGCCGTGGCATCGATCGTAGGATCGATGTTGGGCAAAGGGAAAGAGTCCTTGGGACACGCCTTATTCAAATCTTTATAGTCTATATACATTCTTAGTTTGTTCCCTTTTTTAGGGACTACCGGTATGTTTTCTAACCAATCCGGGTATTTAACCTCACGAATTGACCCTATTTTAAGGAGTTTAGATACTTTGTCCTTGATGAAATCATATTTGACCTCGGACTGGGGTCTCCTCTTCTGCTTGATCAGATGGAATTTAGGGTTCAGGCTTAGTTTGTGAGTGGTTATCTCCGGTGGGATCCCTGTCATATCAAGATGGGACCAAGAAAAACAATCTATGTTAGCTATGAGAAATTGAATGAGTTTTTTCCTGAGCTCGGGAGTTAACCCCATGCTCAAGTATACCTTCCGATCGGCTAGATGCTCGATCAATATGACATGTTCCAGCTCCTCGGCCATTGATTTAGTGGCGTCGAAATCATCGAGGGATATAAAAGATCTGGGAACCCCATAATCATCATCCTCATAAGTCCCCTATTTATCCGGTTGGGTCATGGCCGGTATCGGTAATTGCTATTTGGCCTCTTGCTTTGCACCCGAACTTGATTCATTTGACGTTGCGAGTGTTGATATTGGTATCAACTCTTGGACTGCAAATATTTCCTTTGCGGCTGGTTGTTCTCCATAGATCATTTTAATCCCTTATGGCATTGGGAATTTTAACACTTGGTGAAGAGTCAAGGGCACTGCCCTCATTTTGTGGATCCACTGCCTCCCGAACAAGGTATTGTACATCATGTCTCCTTCGATCACATAAAACTTGGCCTCCTCGATAGCCTCGACGGCATTCACTGGTAATGTTATCTCCCCCTTAGTGGTTTCACATGCCATGTTGAATCCGTTCAAAACTCGGACTGCAAGCACGATTTGATCTTGTAGACCGAGCTGTTCTACGACCCTCGACCGGATGATGTTGGCCAAGCCACCTGGATCAATTAACACACGCTTAACTCAAGATTTATTTATAAGTACCGATATTACCAGTGCATTATTGTGGATATGCACGATCCCTTCTACATCATCGTCATTGAAAGACAAAGTTCCCTCTAATATATAATCATGAGTCCATTTTTCTCTTGTGATGGATACTTTGGTGCGCTTTAACATCGGCCCTTGAGGGACATTGACTCTACCGATGATCATGTTAATGACGTGTTGAGGCTCTTCTTGTTCGGTCTGTTTGTTAGAATCCCTATTTATGAAATGACTTTTGGCTCGGTCGCTCATGAATTCTCGAAGGTGTCCATTGTTGAATAACCGGTCTACCTCCTCCCTCAACTGTCGGCAATCCTCTTTTCTACGGCCGTGAGTGCCATGATATTTGCACATCTGGTTAGGATCCCTTTGTGCTGGATCAGTTTGTAGAGGTTGAGGCCATTTGGTGTCATTGATGTGCCTGATAGCTGATACGATGGCAGCAACATAAACATTAAAGTTATATTTTGATAACCTCGGTGCTTCTTTAGGCCCGATAGGCCTGTCAAAACCGTTCTTTCTCATGAGACCCCGAGTACTCTGATATCGATCATTTTCCTTCCGGACCCACTGCTTCTTCGATCTACATTGTAAGTCTGGTATCGATTCTTGCTTGACCTCGGTTCATGGTCAATATCTCTCTTAATTCTACCGATGGATCTTGCAGGATAAACGGACCCGGAAGGAGTCTCTAGTTGATAATCTTTGACTCTAATTTTTTATTGATATCGGTTATACACATCAGCCTAAGTAACAACCGGATACTCTATCAGATTTTGATTGAACTGATGTGAGGCCACCGAGCTACGAACATTGAGTCCTTAGGTGAAAGCTTGAACGGCCCAATCATCAGCGACTGATGGCAGATCCATCTGTTCCATTTGAAACCGGGACACGAACTCTCAGAGAATTTTGTTATCCTTCTGTTTTACTTTGAAAAGGTCTGACTTCCTGGTCTCAACCTTAATAGCCCCGGCGTGTGCTTTCACGAAAGAATCTGTAAGCATGGCAAATACGTCAATAGAATTAGGGGTAAGTTGAGATACCATATCATATATCCCTTTGACAGGGTCTCTCCGATTTTCTTCACCAAGACAGATTCTATCTCATCATTCTCCAAGTCATTCCCTTTGATGGCGCATGTGTAGAAGGTAGCATGCTCGTTCGGGTCGGTCGTTCCATTTTACTTAGGAATCTCAGGCATGCGGAACTTTTTAGGGATCATCTTGGGAGCCGCACTCGGAGGAAAAGACTTTTGTACGAACTTCTTGGAATACAGGCCCTTCAATATTGGCGGTGCTCCTGGGATTTGATCAACACTGAAATTGTAGGTTTCTACCTTCTTGTTGTTTGCCTTGATTTTCTTCTCCCCTAACTCTATTAGTTTTGTTAGTTCCTCGAGCATCTTCATGATTACCGGGTTGGTCCCCAACTCCTTCTCATTCGATCTCTCTAAGACCGGTTCATCTCGGTGAACAACTTCCCGGGATGGTTCGGGCTCAATCCTACTTGGCAGGCGACTCTGGTTTTGGAGTTGGGCTATCGCTGCCTGTTGAGCCTATAACATTTCAAAGATTACCCGCAAGTTGATTCCACCATCTTCACCACCGTGTGTGCTTTGTGCAACTGATCGAACATCCCTACGGACGTCGTCCTCAGGATCAGTGGGCAAATTTGCGTTGATGGCCATATGCGAGCTAACGTCGATTTGGTCTGCTGTCGGGACTCCGCCGAGGTCGATTGGGGCACATCATTTCTGGGTGCTACATTGTCGTTTTCTCCATGGTGGTTAGACTCATTGTCAACATGTATGGGTGCTGATTGAGCGTTTGACATTTTTAGTTTTAACCTGAAAGCAGAGACACTTCAAAGAACAAGTGTAAAATAGTGTGTGTTATGGAAATTTGTATCAAATTGTCACTATTATCCTTAGCCCCACGGTGGGTGTCAAACTGTTTACCCTCAAAATCGAATAACAATTAAATTTGTAAGTGATTTTAAGGTTACGTGGATTACGTTGACACAAAGCGATGAATTGAATTGCAATTGAAATAAACAGTGATAAAATAAATTCAAACCACACGAATTGAATAGTTACAGCCTTGGAAGGTTAGCCACCCTTGAACTGGATGAACTTTGATCCGTATCAGGACATAGATAAAATAATAGTTTAATGAGAAAAATAATATATTCCTTTGGAATGCATGTTACAATGTCTTTTACAAGTGATCATACCCCCTTATATGGCAGGGGAGTCCTACTTTAGGTACAATTTTATAAAAGGTAAAAATCTCCTGATTTACTGATTTGCGGGTTCCTTATTGATACGTGTCGAGATTCCCGCCGCAAGATCCGACCGATTATGGATATTTTTGCCTTCTGTTATTTCAGCCTTCTGTGGGTTACGCTGATAACGTTACCTCGAGCTCGTTGGGAGTCAGGGTCGATTCCGGGATCACAGACACAATATTCTTAATGACGGATATTCAAATCTCGGGTTCCCACCCGGTGGGACCGCGGGTCGATCTTCGGTTCCTCATGTTTCGAGCCCAATCTACCATGTCGTAGACGAGCCCGATTTATACCGTATACAAATATAGCTTCATATAAAATAAAACATATCATTTATAAGAGAAAGAAGTTTAATACATGCATTGAGGTGTCTAACGCATTATTTTCATTTACATATGGAGTCGAATGTAGCCATTTTTATGCTTCAATTGAATGCAAATTTTGTAACAAAATAGAGAGAAACTTCATGCATGTGTTGTCGTCGATTGAGTAATCGCAACATGTCCACCTCTTGTAGCAACTCCTGCTGTCGTCGATAAACCGACGACAGCTAATTCGTCAGTTATGTATTTTAACAAATAGAGAGATAATATTTTAACAAATATTATAAATCATTCCACAACATAATTGTATACGGTCAAAATCGGGCTCATCTATTGCATAACAGATCAGGACTGAAATGTGATGGTTTGAAGATCGACCCCGAATTATATCGAACCAAAGTACGAAGTTAGACCATGTGTCTTCAAGATCATCGAGACCGCAGCTCCGAAACCGACCCCGACTCTGATCAAGCTCAAGGAAATATTATCGGATCGAAAAATGAAAGGCCGAAATATCCGTAACCGATCGGATATCACGGCGGGAATCTTGGAACTTATCAATGAGAGACCGACTAATTAGAAAATCATGAGATTTCTCACCTTTTGTAGAATTGTATATAAAGTAAGACTCCCCTACAATATAAAGAGGGTCTGATTATTTGTAATAGACATTGTAACACGCATCCAAAAGAAATACACTGTTATTTCTAGTTCATATTATCTCGTTATCATGTTCTGACATCGATTAAGGCACATTTTGACTCAAGGGTGCCAACCTTCAAGGCCAACACTATTCAACTTGTGTGATTTTCATTCACTTTTCTATCATTGATCTTAATATTAATATGATTTCTCAATTTGTGCCAAATTATATCTCGTATCCTTAAAACCACGTATAAATTCAATTGTTATCCGATTTTGAGGGTAAATAGTTTGGCGCCCACCGCGGGGCTAAGGATAATAGTGGTTATTTGATACGAATTGCCATAACACACACTATTTTCACTTGTTCTTTGAAGTGTCTTTGATTTCAGGCTTAAGCTCAAAATGTCAAACTCATAATTAGCACCTCTACCTACTGAAAATGAGTCCGGTCACCATGGTGAAAATAATAACATAGCGCCTAGTAACGAGGTACCGCCCGTTGATCCCGTCGGAATTCCAATTGCGGACCCATTAGACGCTAATTCACACGTGGCTATCGACACAAGCCCCCATACTGACCCCGAGAATAGTATCTGTGGTGGAGCCTGGTCAACGGCACAGAATACTCAAAACAATGAAGGAAACAGGGTCAATCTACGGATGATATTTGAAATGTTGTAAGCTCAACAGGCGGCAATAACTCAGTTACAAAACTAGAGCCGCATACCGAGAAGGATCGAGCCTGACCCGTCTCGTGAAATCACTCGCACGGAGGAACCGGTCGTGGAAAGGTCGAATGAAAATGAATCGGGTAACAACCCCGAAATCATAAAAATGCTCGAGGAGATGACAAAACGAATAGAATCATGGGAAAAGAAAATCAAAGCAAATGACAAAAAGGTAGAAACCTACAATTCTAGGGTCGACCAAATCCCAGAAGCGACTCCAATATTGAAAGGCTTAGATTCTAATAAGTTTGTGCAGAAGCCTTTCCCTCCGAGCGCGGTTCCGAAGTCGATCCTAAGTACACCGGAATGACTGACCCAAACAAGCACGTCACTTCATACACATGCGCCATCAAAGGAAATGAATTGTAGGATGATGAGATCGAGTCTGTCTTACTGAAGAAATTCGGAGAAACCTTGTCAAAGGGAGTCATGATATGGTATCACAATTTACCCCCTAATTTTATTGACTCATTTGCTATGCTTGCAGACTCTTTTGTGAAAGCACAAGCTGGGGCTATCAAGGTCGAAACCAGGAAATCGGACCTCTTCAAAGTAAGGCAAAAAGACAACGAAATGCTTAAAGAGTTTGTATCTCGATTTCAAATGAAATGGATGAACCTGCCACCGGTCACTGATGATTGGGCCGTTCAAGCTTTTACCCAAGGACTCAATGTTCGAAGTTCGTGGCTTCACAACAATTGAAGCAAAATCTGATAGAATATCCGACTGTCACTTAGGCTGATGTGCATTACCGATATCAATTGAAAATCAGAGTTGAAGATGATCAACTGGGGGCTCCCTTCGGGTCCGTTTATCCTGCTAGACCTATCGACAGAGTCAAGAGAGATATTGACCGTGAACCAAGGTCAAACAAGGATTGGTATCAACCGTACAATAAGGATTGAAGAAGTAAAAGGTCCGGATGGAGTTCCATACGAAATGAAAGAAGAAATAACTGAGGCCAGAATAACCGGGGATTCATGAGCAAGAATTGTTTCAACAGGCCTATTGGACCGAAAGAAGCACTAAGGTTGTCAGAATATAACTTTAACATTGATGTTGCTGCTATCTTATCGGCTGTCGGACGCATCAAATATACCAAATGGCCTCGACCTCTACAATCCGACCCAACCCAAAGGGATCCAAACCAGATGTGCAAATATCATGGTACTCATGGCCACAGAACAGAGGATTGCCGATAGTTCAAGGAGGAGGTAGCCCCGTTGTTCAACAACGGGCATCTTTGAGAATTCATGAGTGACCGAGCCAAGAATCATTTCAGAAATAGGGACTCCAATAAACAAACCGAACAAGAAGAACCTCAACACGCCATTTACATAATCATTGGAGGGGTCGACATTCCTCAAGGCCCGATGTTAAAGCGCACCAAAGTATCCATCACAAGGGAGAAACGGACTCGAGATTACATACCAGAAGGAACTTTGTCTTTCAGCGATGAGGACACAGAAGGAATCGTGTAGTCCCATAACGATGCACTGGTAATATCTGTATTCATGAATAAATCTGGAGATAAACATGTGTTAATTGATCCGGGTAGCTCAACCAACATCATTCGATCGAGGTTCATAGAACAACTCGCCCTACATGACCAAATCGTGCCTACAACCCGAGTGCTAAACGAATTCAACATGGCTTGTGAAACTACCAAGGGAGAAATAACATTACTAGTAAACGCCGCCGGGACCATCCAGGAAACCAAGTTTTATGTGATCGAAGGGGACATAAGGTACAATGCCCTGTTCGGGAGGCCATGGATCCACAACATGAGGGCAGTGCCCTCGACCCTTTACTAGGTGTTAAAATTCCCAACGCAAGAAGGGATTAAAACTATCTACGGGGAGCAACTAACCGCAAAGGAAATATTTGCAGTCGAAGAGTTGATTTCGGTATCAACTCTGACGACATCGAAGGAACCAAGTTTGAACACAAAGAAGGAAACTAAATTGCAAGTATCGATACCAGCCACGACCCAATTGGATAAAATAGGGAACCGATGAAGATGATGATTATGGGGTTCCCAGATCTTTTATGGTACCTGATGATTCTGATGCTACAAAATCAACGGTCAAAGAGCTGGAGCAAGTCACATTGATCGAACATCTACCCGATCGGAAGGTATACCTAGGCATTGGGTTAACCTCCGAGCTCAGGAAAAAAACTCATTCAGTTTCTCTTAGTTAACATAGATTGTTTTGTTTGGTCCCATCTCGACATAATAGGGATCCCACCGGAGATAACCACTCATAAGTTGAGCCTGGACCTGAAATTCCACCTGGTCAAGCAGAAAAAGAGACCCCCAATTCGAGATCAAACATTCTTTCATCAAGGACGAGGTAACTAAACTCCTTTAAATAGGGTCCATTTGGGAGGTCAAATACCCAGAATGGTTAGCAAACGTAGTAGTATTCCCTAAAAAAGGAATAAACTGAGAATGTGTGTAGATTATAAAGATTTAAATAAGGCATATCCCAACATCGATCGCATGATCGATGCCACGACCGGCCACGAGATCCTCAGTTTTTTCGATTCCTACTCCGGGTACAACCAAATACGGATGAACCTCGATGATCAGGAAAAGACTTCTTTCATCACTAAGTATGGCACATATTGCTGTAACGTGATGCCATTTGGATTAAAAAATGCCGGTGCGAGTTACCAACGCCTAGTAAACCAAATATTCGAAGAACAAATAGGAAAATCCATGGAAGTTTACATTGATGATATGTTGGTTAAGTCCCTACGAGTAGAGGACCATTTAAAGCATTTGCAGGAAACCTTCAGTATATTGAAGAAGTACAACATGAAGCTGAATCCGGAGAAATATACATTCAGAGTCGGATCAGGTCAATTTCTCGAGTTCATGGTATCCAACCGAGGAATCGAGATCAATCGCGACAAGATCAAATCTATCAAGGATATCACGATAGTGGACAATGTGAAGGTCGTGCAAAGGCTAACCTGGCGCATTTCCGCCCTGGGGCGATTCATCTCGAGGTCCTTCGGAGCACTGTCTGCTGTCCGAACCAGAGAGGTCTATCACTCCGGGTACGCCCTTCGGAGTACTATCCGCTATCAGGAAAGAACCAGCTACAATCTCATTATCGACCTCTCTATTTCGAGGCAAAGTGTCCTCGCCCCTTTCTAGTTCAGAAGTTCGGCTAAAGCTCCTTCATCGACCTCCCCGAGTCGAGAAAATTCATTTTCAGCTCCCGCCGATTTGGAGGCCCCTCGTATCACGACACCTGATCGCACACGGGCCACCAGTTCGGAGTTCTCTTCTTCTTCTGACTCATCCATGAGCCGGTGGAGTGAGTACGAAGAGGGCGCCCGAGCACTGGTGCTACCCTTAGGTTTACGTACCAGGCTTCTTCTTTTTTTTCTTCTTTTTCGAGTTCAAAGAACCCGGTGCCCTCTTCCTTTTCTTCTCATCACCCTGCCTCAGAGTAGGGGACTCGAGAGTCACATCCTCGTCATCGGATGAAGGTCTCATAGGAACATCCTTGGGGAGACCTGCAAACGAAAACGAAACTAATGAGAACTCAACAGCACGGGGAAAAAATCAAGTATTATTAAATTGAAAAAGAAAACTTACCATGGGAACGGGCCTCCCACCGGCCCTTCGACAGTTTGTGCCACGCGTGCTCGGAATACTATTTCTATGACACAAGGTTCTCGACCCACTCCTTGAGTCGAGGAACTGCATTTGGCATTCGAGCAACGGCTGCACCACAAAACTTCGATAATAAGGGAGGAAAAAGGGAAAAAAATAAACAAATCTTTAAGGAAAAGTTATACTTACGTTTCATGTTCCATTTCTCATGAATTGGCATGTCCTCAGTCGGGATTAAATCTGAGGTCTTCACTCAAACGAATCGGCCCAACCAGCCTCGATCCTGATCCTCATCTATACTCAAGAATGGGGCCTTACTGGCCCGGCGGGCAAATTTTATTAATTCCCCTCGATAGAGTCGGAAACTGTACAACCCCATGAGATGATCGAGGGTGAAGGGACACCCCTCGATTTTGTTTACAAAAAAGTATAGGAGAATTACTATCCTCCAGAAAGAGGGATGAATTTGACCAAGGGCCACCTCGTACCTCTTGCTGAAGGCAATAATGACCGGGTCTAAGGGACCCAACGTGAAGGGATAAGTGTAAATACTTAAAAATCCCTCCACGTGGGTAGTAATTGCTTCCTCGGGCGAAGGCACCACCGCATGTTTATCAGCCCAGTTGCAATCCTCTTTGACCTTGGAGAGGAGATCATCGGTGATCGAGCATATATATCTCGAGACCGGCTCGCATCGACCCGGTACCGAAGAAGTTTTTTTGACCTTGAAATCAGCGTTGGTAAAGCACCCACCAGGAACAAACACTTCAGGGTGAGGTTCCGCCTGGTCCCCCGCCGGCAGGCCGTGATGAAGAGGCAATTTCTTTTTGTGGAATTGTCTTAGAAGTTTTCGCCATTTTTATTTTGAATAGAGATGAAGAAGAGGAAGTTAAAAAGGCCACGCTTAATGTTTTTTGGAATGAAGATAAGCGAAAATTCTTGCAAAAGCCTCAAGAAATCTGGTACAAGTGTTAGAGAATGCAAATGTTTTTTAAGAACAAGAGTAGAAGAGATTTAAACGTAAAGTTTGAATGAATGAAAGTTGGAGTATTTATAGTTTGTAAACGACAGTTCAAAACCCATAATGGCCGACCAGCAACTGACGAACATTTAATTCCATTAAAGATGTGACTGATGAGACGTTTTGTTAGTTTTGTCGTTTATGGCGCGAAGAATCGAGACGAAGATCGGAGGCTCATATTGTTTCTCGTCGTTTACTCTCCGAAAAGAGGGGATACGGTCAAAATCGGGCTCATCTATTGCATGACATATCGGGACTAAAACGTGATGGTTTGAAGATCGACCCCGGATTATATCGAACCAAGGTACGAAGTTAGAGCATGTGTCTTCAAGATCATCGAGCCCGTAGCTTCGGAATCGACCCCGACTCCGATCAAGCTCAAGGAAATATTATCGGACCGAATAACGGAAGGTCGAAATATCCGTAACCGGTCAGATATCACGGCGGAAATCTCAGCACGTATCAACGAGAGACCGACTAATTAGCAAATCATGAGATTTCTTACATTTTGTAGAATTGTATCTAAAGTAAGACTCCCTTACTATGTAAAAGGGGTCTGATTATTTGTAATAGATATTGTAACACGCATCCAAAAGTAATACACTGTTATTTCTCGTTCTTATTATCTTGTTATTCTGTTTTGACATCGATTGATGCACTTTTTGACTCGAGGGTGCCAACCTTCAAGGCTAACACTATTCAACTTGTGTGGTTTGCATTCACTTTTCTGTCATTGATCTTAATATCAATCTGTTTCTCAATTGGTGTCAAATTACATCACGTATCCTTAAAACCGAGTATAAATTCAATTGTTATAGGATTTTGTGGGTAAACAATAATAATATATCGATATTTGCATACGTGATATGCATGAAACTTCGTGCCTCTAATTGTGACTACCTAATAAAATTTTGACGAAAATTTAGAATAATATCTGAACACTTGAGTTGTCTCGGGGCAGGTGAAAGTCTCATCACGATAAAACTTGCGAGTTGCTAAAGCGGGTGGGCACGTTTCGATTTCTCAATCGACGACAGCACATGCTTTTGTGGTACCACTAACAGTTAGGGGCGGTAGGGCAATGGCATTTTGTACACAGTATGTTTATCTAAATCCTCGCACGTGGTACGTTACCGGTACGACCGGCTATTCACCTGTTCTTCAGGTAAAACTGTCTCACTCCCCCTATTTTAGTAGACATGAAAAACTGTTCCATATGAATTGTCAATAATACCCTTGGTCATTTTTTTCATTACCAATTCGTTTGGTACATTCGAACATGAGTTAACCATAATAAGTCCGGGATAAAATTTAGAATTAATTTTATTCTGTGTTTGGTTTGAAGTATTATTTAATAGAGAATAATTTTTACATTAAAATTATGAAATTAGTTATCTCATATAATGCTTTCTTGCTTGTTCCTAAATGGATGAGTAGTTCCTAATTTTTTCTTTTTCTTTAATCGTATTATTATTTCATTCACCCAACAAGTTAGCAACGTAACTAACAGTTAGGGGGGTAAAACTAGCAGTTAGGAGATCAATTAAGAGATCATTAAAGCTGAGAATGGCGATCTATTAATTATGGGGTGTTTGGAAGTTTTTTGGTGATTTTGATGGATGGAATATCTTACTAATAAAGCTTTTTGACTTATTGATATTTTTATTATATTATATTTTGAATATAACACAAACGTATTATGGACATCTTGAAATTAAGATAGAAGTCATGCAACACTTTCGAATTTATTTATTTCAGAAAAGGGGATATCTAACACATGTGACGATTTTTTTTTTCTTTTTTAAGAAGTTGAAACTTAGATGAAGAAGGAGAGTTGTTGTAATTAATTACTAGATTGATGCAACTTTTCAATGTCTGCAACATAGTGTGTACAATTTTCAAATAAATAAATAAACAAAATTATCACTCCCTCAGTTTATTTTTACTTATCCATTATACTAAAAATATATTTTTACTTTTACTTGTTTACTATACTAAATCAAGAGAAAGAATTTTTTTTTTCTATTTTATCTTTATCATTAACTATTCATTTTCCAAATTATTTCTTAAGACTTTTACAAATACTATTATTATTATGGATAAAATTATAAAATATATAATACTTTATTATATTTCCTTCAATGGAGTACAAAATAAAAAATCAGCAACTCAAAGTAAACGGAGGGAATATTATTATTTCCCGAGAAATGTTAGATTACGAGACTTTCGACACCCAATTAGATGAAAAGGGGAATTCTACTCGCAGTTAATTTTTGGCAAAACACCTAAAAGCCCCCATAAACTTGACACGGATTATTAGTTACAGCTCTAAACTATTCGTGGTCTTAATTACCTGCTCAATTTGGCCTTTTAAGAGTCATTACTCCTGGATGATCTCATCCCAGAAAAGTGGCATGCGCTCGTCTGCCACGTGGATTTTTCTGTCTATGTGACATTTGTTTTTAAAAAAATAAAATATATTTTTACTTTTTTAAGTATGTTACTTTTTTAGATAATATTTTTCGAATAGAATTTATAATACAACTTGGATAGAACTACATTATTTAGGCTAATTTATTTTTTATTTGGATAAAAATAATAATGTTTTAGTTATACTTTTTTTGACTTTGACTGAAAATAAAGATTTATACAATTGAAATAAATAGTCAAGGTATCTAAAAAGTTATAAAAAATACATAGTTTGAAATTTATTATTTTGGCTATAAACTTTTATATAGCTCTAAATTATGGTGTTCTAAAAATATATTTTATTTTACAAGTTCATTATTTTGGCTATATGTTTTTTATTTGGTAAAAAATAATGGAGCTATGGCTAATTTATTTTTTATTGGTTTGACTCGAAAATAAAATACACTTTTTAAATAAATAGACATCATATATAAAGAAAAAAACAGAAAATATATACAACTGATACTCTATTATTTTTGCTAATAGTTTTTTATTTGACTAAAATGATGGAGTTCCTGCCAAACGTTTTACAAATTCGGCCAAAAAATAAAATAAAATATGCAGTTGAAACAAGTAGATATTATATCTTAGAAGAAATTAAAAATAATAAAAGGCAGAGTAAAATTCACATTGTATGTTAAGACGAAGCAAGAAAAAATACATAGTTGTAATAAATAAATTATTATATATATATATATATATATATATATATATATATATATATATATATATATATATATATATATATAATGAATATTTATATAATTAAATGATAATTAAAAGTTAAAAAATAACATATTTGAAAGCTAAATTTTCAATTTTTTTTTACTCCCACACACTTGCATTCTCTTTACCACATCAGCGTCCAGGAATAATGACTCTCAAAAGATCAAGTTAAAGAATAATTAAGACCACAAATAATTTAAGATTGTAACTAATAATCTATGTCATGTGCTGAGTACAGGGACTTTTAGGTATTCTGCCTTGATATTTTAAACATATATGCATAGGAAGGCTTAAAGAACACGTGACTCATTACTGTAATTAAGTAGGGGGTACTACCGTCATCTCAAGTTTAGAATTATTTTTGTTTTCTCTTTCTCATACGACCAATTCGGCGTAATTAAAAAGAACTTAATTATATACTACCTCCGTTTCAGTTTATGTGAACTTATTTCCTTTTTGGTCAGTTTTAAAAGAATAATTCTTTTCTAAATTTAAAAATAATTTAGCTTAAACTTACAATTCTACACTTAATGAGAAATTTTTATAACCACACAAATACTCTGGCCCCTTTTTAATTTATTTAAGACCACAAATTTCAAAAGTCTTTCATTTTTTCTTAAACTCTGTGCCCAATCAAATATGTTCACATAAATTGGAACGGAGGGAATATATGTGTTGCATGAAAAATAATAATTTTTAATAAGTATTAATTAGTAATTTAATAAAAATAAATAATAACTTATTATTACAGATTAAAATTTACTCATATTATATAATTTTTTATATAATTTATCCGCGCTTCTAATTTAAATCCAAAAACAATATGAATATAGAAAACGAAGTGCATACGCACCCTAAAACGAAAAGGAAAAACGTTGATTAAGCCACTAATAAATATAAATATAAATAAAGCATATATAAAAAGAAAGAAAGAGAAAAAAGCCATCAACTTCTCTATTTGCTGCAGTTAGAAGCATATAGGCTTAAAATAAATAGACATCGCCATTTCTCTTTCATTCCTTCTTACTTACCTTTTTCTTTGGGTTTCTGGGGTTTGGTGTTTTGAGCTTTTGTGGTTTTGATCTACTTCTTTGTGAGGTTAAAACTTTTGGAATTTTAAAATTTAGGTATTTCTTGAAATTCTTAGAGATGGAGAGAGATTTTATGGGACTGAATTCTAAAGATTCTGTTGTTGTGGTTAAGGAAGAACCTGTTGAAACCTGCAAAGACTCTGGTTCGTTTTTTTCTTTCCAATTATGAATTAAACTGATATTTTTTCTTTGTTGTGAGTATAGAATTGGGAACTTTAGTAGTATTATCTAATTTGTTATGTTCTTTAATGCATGCGTGTTGATTCCAGTTGAAATTAATGTAGACAGGTGAAAGAAGAATGTTTCTTTTGGCTCTATGTATTTATGCTGCCTAAATTGAGTATTTTGTGTTGTTAAAACTTTCTTGTTTCCCCTGTTGTGGGGCTTTATATTTCTGTGTGGTTGCTTGGTGACTTGGTTTTGCCTATAAAGATACAATTTCCTTATCAAGATTTTGTCTAGCCTGGCAAGAAAAGAATTTATAATTGCTAAAAGCTAACTTCTGACTTCTGAGTTTCTGGTTTAGTAATTTTTTGATTTTCCAAAAGGTTTTGAGTTATACACTTATCAAAGAAAGATCCTTTTGATATAAGAACAAATAAGGAATTCGGATTGAAGTCTGAGGATGATGGTTAGATTAATTGATTTTCCATCGTGAAAAAGGTGTGTATGTCCTAAGAAGTTTTTGCTGAATTTGTTTCTGGTAGTTAATGTTTTTTTAATTAAATCTAAAGTAAGCTACTCTTAATTATTTTTGATTGAATTGGACAAAATGAAAGATTTCCTTCCTATTCTGAGGTAATAAGTTAATCGGATGATTGTAGTTTTTGTAGTAATTGTTTGTAGTATGTATTATGTTAAAATGATCCTCTTTTGTATCAGGGTTTCGCTGGCAGTTGTCGAGCAAGGTGGGTATACCTCATTTCATGTCTTTGAGCTCTGCTCAAGATGAAAAGCCGACCAAAGCTCTATCCTCCGCAGATGGAGTTGACAGTTGTCTCAAACGTCAGTCTGGTGAAATCCAGGTTTGTAGAGTCCCTTTAATTGCACGAGGATGGTTTATATATAGTTGTATAAGATCTGCATGACGTGCAAATGAGAACACTCAATTTTGCCATGTTTTTAGCGAAGCTATTTGTCATTAATGTTTCGCGGAAGTTTTAGCTTAAGTCACGGGAGAAAGATTAACCAAAAAGTGGCTTCGGCTTATCTCTCCTTTTTGTGTCATTCATGTGCGGAATTATACTACGAATTAGTTTCCAATTGCAATAAGTTGTCAACGTTCTCCTACTTTTATTGTGTATGGATTTCTCAAAATGATTTGCACCCCTTTTAAAACCATTTGGGAAGAAAACATTAAGTCACCACGGGTAACAAGGAACTTGTTTTAGCTTGACACCTTATAATCTGCAGCAGAATGTGCATGCAATGCATCTTTCCCATGATGTTAAGATGCTTCCGTTTAACATCAGCAATCCCTCCTACAAGACTCATTTTGGTGGTACTGGCCAGATATCTGCAGCTGCGACAATGAAGCAGCAACTTCTTGGGGGAATCCCTGTTACAGCTCCTCATTCAATACTTCCATCGAGTGGCTCTGTGGCTGGGATAACTGAACCTTGGTAAGTTCACCATTTCGTGCACACAGAACAGACTGCATATATTGTGTTATGGAAGTCGTATTTGGTAGTGATAATGAGCACATCAATATGCAGTTAATACCAATGATGACTGTAATGCAGTTGCTCGTGATGCTATTAATTGAAAGACATACAAAAAATTAAGACAACTTGGCTAGGAAAGTCCCAGTGAATTAAAACAGAAATTGAATTTTTTGTCTAAAATGTTGTACATCTTTTGCAGGTTTAATTCCAAAGGTTCTGCAGCACCTGCTCAACTGACCATCTTCTACGGTGGGACGGTCAATGTCTTTGATGATATCTCCCCTGAGAAGGTACCGTCTTTCTTTCTCTCACGTGCACACAAACTGATATAAATAAAGGGCAGCATTAACCAGTAAGAAAACGCAATGAGCTAAGTTTCTCTGAGGTTTATATTTGCCTGGGTATATTACGCAGGCACAGGCTATTATGTTTTTGGCTGGAAATGGTTGCGTTCCTCCTAATGTGGTGCAACCAAGGTTTCAAGTTCAGGCATCTACACCCAAACTTGCTGCTGTAGACGGCACTTGTGTGAACCAAACCCCAAACATGCTACCTGCCTCAGGTCATTCCAGCCCTATGTCTGTTTCTTCTCATCCCATTGGTCAATCTGCTGGCAATTCTGGAAACAAAGATGACATGAAGATATCTAAAACTGCAAATATTTCAGTGGAGACTCCAAAGATTGTGACATCACTAGGACCTGTTGGGGCGACTACCATAATGCCAGCAGGTATATCTGACATGTCGGATTGGAAACTCAGAACATTTTTGTGACTTAAAAGCTTTCCTTTTTGATACTTGCTAACATACTCTTGTATCGAGATATTGCTAGTTGTATTGGATTGACTGTACTACACTAAAAGTCCATCCCGTCCTCCATAATGCCCCTTAATCCCTGTGCTTTATTTAGTTTTTCCTCTTGGCTACCTCTTGTAAGATTCCTCTTAATGCTCTTCAGTCTTCAATAGCCTGCTTTAACCCAACCTCATTGCTTCTTATTATATACATTTTCTGCAGCGGTTCCACAGGCTAGAAAAGCATCTCTGGCTCGGTTTCTTGAGAAGCGGAAGGAAAGGTAAATTAAATGTTTCCTGTTTTGCGTTCTTGTTTTGTTTTATGCTTTAATTTAGTTGTGCATGTGCTGTATAACTATCATTAGTTCAGGTGTGCCTTTGCTGTATAACTATCTTTGGCTAGCTGTCTCGTAGCTTTCTAGAAATTATTGAATGCGTTAGTATGAAAGGATCAATTTTTTGGATAGTAGATGAGATGACCACCGAAAATATAAATTACCGCAAAACTAATTGTTCTTTCTGATCGTCGTTGACCATTTGAAATATGGTTTATAGCTTATCTGGCATTTGCTGAGGTATTACTTCAGTCTAAGATTTGAGACACATATAACTGCATCTCCATCAATTGGATACTCATGAATACAACACGAACACAATGTAAGAAAGTCTTGAGATTTAAGTGCCAATCATGTTTGCAGGGTGATGAACGCTGCACCATATGGCCTCAGCAAGAAATCGGGTGAGTGCTCCACCCCAGAGTCTATCGGAGTTGGTTTCTCTGCAACTTCCAGTGTTGGTACTAGTCCTCTGATAGCCGGTAAGGAGACCTAGCTAAGATGTCTGAAGGCAGCCTATTGCCATAAACCAGTGAAGCATAATCTATTTTATTAAGTAAGTTAAAAGCTGTAGCTATCAAGTTTTGCTGTTTTAATTGTAATATCAACTTGGTTAGCTTTAGCCAGACTTCCTAGTATCCAATTTGTTTGGTCTTTTGCTGTACTTAATTCTCTTTCATCTGAACCTGATGGAGTTCTCCCATCGAAATGACTTCAACACTTTGTAACTATTTATTCCGTTACATTATGTTTCACAAGTATATATATTAATATTATTTAGTAATTACATGCTTCCTTATAGTTTTTATAGTCCATCATGTGGGCGCCAACTCCAAATTCTCTCCCTTTTTTTTTTTGTCAAAATGGAAGGTGGTTCTATGGGCCTCAACCATGCTCGGGAAATACTTTTCAAGTCTTCACGAGGATTGACTCGAGTAGTTCTAAACTTTTTGGGGTTTTAGGTACTATAAACCAAAGATTTGGATCTTCTCTTTTTCAAGATTTGATTTATCACTCTACAAATTAACCATTGCACTATATTCGTTTCGCAAAGTGACACGGAAACCCCCTTATTTGAAGCCAAGTTTAATTTGCTTTATGGGAATATTATGTCTACCAAGTTATAAATGTGTTGTGTATCTTAAACAAATAAGCTTCCTTTCAAATTGAAAGAATAATAAATTGATGGAAACAAGAAAATATTCTATTTGAAGGTCAAATATTTATTTTGGACCAAACATGTTAAGTGGGCGTTTGGACATAAGAATTGTAAAATTCCAAAATAGGGGAAAAAAAATTTCAAGTGAAAATGGTATTTGAAATTTAGAGTTGTGTTTGGACATGAATATAATTTTGAGTTGTTTTTTAAATTTTGTTAGTGAAAATTTTAAAAAATAACTTTATTAAGTTTTTTAAATTTTCAAAAATTTACAAAATGGATCTTGAAGTGAAAATTATAAATTTTATAAACAAACGCGAATTTTAGAAAAAAAGTGATTTTTTTTTTGGAAAAAGGAAAAAAAACAATTATGTCCAAACGGACTCTAAAATTGGATATTTTGGTGGAGATAAGGAAGAGATTGATTTAACGTCACTATTCACTAGTTGTCAATACACAGCTTTCACGTGCAAAAGGGTCAAAATCATTAAAAGCTTAAACATATGATCCAACCATGTCTTTGAGTGGCTGTCCTTTTATACCATATATTTACATATACTTTTATTATACGGCGGTGGTTGATTTCAAAATCTTTTAAGTAACTCATTGATTGATGGATATTGCTTTACAAATTGTAGCACGTTTTACATTTTCTTTCCCTTCCGTGGGCCCAAGTGTATAGTGATTGCTTGGCAGTTGTAAATTTGTGTCGTACGTGTCACGAATTGACCACAAAACATGCTTCTATTAGGAGTTGTGATTTTTTTTGGACTCAAACGATCGAAATGTGTGAAAAAAAAGATAATAACCAAAATATGTATAACGCTCTTTTAAAGGGCGCTATACCTTAACGGTTGTTTGTCCGTTAAGGTATAACGCCCTTTTAAAGGGCGTTATACATGAATTTGAAAAGACGGGAGGTATAACGCCTTTTATTACCGCGTTATACATATTTTATGGACCCACCAATAATTCTTCTGGGCTTAACTGATATAACAATAATTCACATGGGTATAACGCCCTTATTTTAGGCGCTACACGTAAAAACAATTGTACCCCGGGACTGGTTTTTGCCCTCTTTAAGGAGGTTAAGAATTTTCTAAAAATCCATTCATAAATATTCTCAAGTCTTATGAAATATTTTTTCGTTAAGTTATTTTGCATTTTGTCATAATGTCTGAAAAGCGAAAAGTAGATGTTTTATTATATTGGGGGGGTGAGGTTATGGTGGCGAATAACTCAGTAACATATAGTTTATGTCCACAGTGTAATGTTAAGTTGCCACTTACAATGGAGTACGATACATTAATATCGTTGTTATGTAAAAAAATGAGTGCGAGCAAACGTTCAGTGAACCTTAAAGTAACTGAAAGATATCCATATTCTGTCACTACGCAAGGGGTTGCTTGTTATGCTGAGTTTAACATCGAGGACGATGAAACTCTGAGAGATTTTTTGAGGACTCCTGATGAATACCGAAAATTTCTTGTGATAAAAATGTTGAAAATGTACGTCAAGGTTAAAGACATTCGCAATAATGAGGTTGCGCAAAGTAGGGATATCGCTCAGTCATCGGGTGGTTATTTTGGAGCAGTTTTAGCCGAACAGGTTCCGGCTGAAAGAGTTTGGCCTGATCTAAACTTATCTCCACGGATGAATGAGGAGCGAGGAAATAATTTCTCTCCTAATTTACATGATCCACAAGACGAGTGGTAAGCTTCAATTTTCTTTTGTGTTACGATATTTATTTTTACTGTATTGAATTTGTATTAACACTCATATATTTCACAGGGGGTACTGACCAAATATGAATTTTAAAAGTTATGTACCAACGCCCAATTGGAATATGCCTAGTTCTGGTGTGTTGGATCATGGTGGTCCATCCGGGAGTCATCACCAACAGGATAATGTCCATCATGGTATGTCAATACATTACGATTTATAAGTGAAGTGATATAGCTATATGTAAAGTATTTATCAATTTGAGTAACTCATTATTTTGTTGGTTGTGCAGTGAAAACGAGCATCTTGAAGGTCCTGTCGTTACTCAATTGCCCGAAGACGATATATTTAATCGGGATCTAGCAGATGCACAGAGTCAGGAAGAGAATAGTGATTATGACAACAATGCCGATGAGTCTGGAGATGACATACCCTTCCCTAATGAGGGTGATGATGAGGAGGAAGAGAATGTTGGACCTGATTTGACGAGGGAGCATGCTCCACCCTCGTTAGACCAAGAGTGTACGAGTCCCACGTGCCGTTTCATTCAAGGGAGATTCCCTACCTTGATCATTTGCCAAGTATGCCGGATGTGGATGCCCTCAAAAGGGATATTGACAAAATTCGGACAACAATATGGGATGAATCTAGAGCAACGGTGCTGTTAAAGGGCATGCTTTATCCCGATAAAACGCGCCTAACCATGGCAGTGCTAATGTATAGTGTAAAAGAGTATCGTGAGATCACGGTACGCGAGTCATCTCCAGATGTATATAAGGTAGTCTGCCGTAGATGGTTTACGGGTTGTAATTGGATGATGCGTGCGAGAAAGAAGAAAACAAATATGTGGGTTGTGGGTAAATACATTGGCACTCATAATTGCGAAATGGACACATTCAGTGGGAATTATTTTAACTTGAAAGCTGACTTGATTTCTCTTGTCTTGATTCCACACATTGAAGCGTCCATAAGGTATAAGATCAAATAGTGTATAACATCCGTCCACCAGGAATATGGGTGCACCATTACCAAAAGAAAGGCATTTCTCGGGCGTAAATATGCGTTTGAAATTGTTTATGGTAACTGGGATACGTCATTTGCATCTCTACCCAGGTACATGGATGCATTGCAACACTTTAACCCGGGGACTGTTGTTGAATGGAAGCTTGAGCGGAGTTCGGGAATACCAGAACATATATTCAAATATGTGTTCTGGGCATTTAAACCAGCAAATGATGGTTTTCTGCATTGCCGGCTGGTAATATCCATAGACGACACTCATGTCTATGAAAAGTATGATATTAAGCTATTGATTGACGTTGCAGTAGATGCTAATGGAAGTATATTTCCCTTAGCCTTTTCTATTTGTTCCAATGAAAGCCAAGAGACGTGGACACTATTTTTGAACCACTTGAAAGGGCACGTTATCAAACAATGTTCAGGTATTTGTCTAATATCTGATCGGCATGGTGGTATTTTAAGCTTAGTACAGAATTTGCGTGCATGGCAGGAACCGTATGCCTACCACCGTTACTGTGTGAAGCACCTGAAGGCCAATTTTCAGAAGGCATATCCCAACAAGAATTTGCATGATTTAATGTGGATGGATGCAACAGATCACCAAGAGTGTAAATTTAGGAGGCGCATGGAATATATCAGACAGGAAGACGAGGGAGCCTATCGTTGGTTGATGCGACATGAGCTTGACAAGTAAAATTTGCATGCGGATGGTGGCAGAAGATGGGGAATTCTGACTACAAATGTGTCAGAGTCTTTCAACGGGTTATTGAAGTGTGCATGAGGATTGCCTGTCACTGCCATGGTGCGGGTGTCATTCAAGCAGATGGCTGAGAGGTTTGTTGAAAGGGCTAGAGGTGCATCGTCATTGATGGAAATGGGTGTTGAATTTATGCCAATACCAATGAAAAGATTTGATAAATACATGAAGCAAGCACATTGGCATTCATTTTTGTAGTATTGCAACGAGCGAAATATTTTTGAAGTTCGCACCGCTATCCATCACAACCGGGGAAATAATACACACACTGTTAATGAAGCCAGAAGGTTATGCTCTTGTGGGAAATAGTTCATCTACCACATGTCGTGCTCACATGCCATCAAGTGATTTCAGCATACAGGTTTAGGGGCAACCAACTACGTTGATAAAAAATATAGTGTTGCTGCATACTTAAACACCTATAGTGGGCAGTTGCAGCTAGTGGGTGCTGAGCATTATTGGCCGCCGGAACCATTGAAAATGGTGTGTAACAAGGACTATATACGTCAACGACAGATGCAAAAAAGAACGCGTATACAGAACCAAATGGATGTTGGTGATACCGTTTATGCGCGCAAATGTGGCATATGCTCGCAAACAGGACACGATCGTCGTAAATTTCCTTCAGCTGGTTTGGGTGGCGGTGGTAATCCAGCTCCTGGTGAAAGTTCATCTAATGTGCCCAACTATCAAGAATACATATAGTATTTTGTTTCCGTAATATGGTTGTAATAAGTGTATGTACTTGTCTATCTTGCTGAATGTATGAAATAAAATTGTGTTTCCATTGCTGTTAAATCTTATTGATATTTAACATTAATACTTTAGTATAACAATCTAACATAAAATCATTTAAAAAAAAATAATTATCTTATCGACCTGAAAAAGCTGCTCGCCTGCAAAAGCTATATTCTGAAAAAGTTGTATTGTACTCGAAAGAATCTTTAACATGCGAAGCATAGCGCAGTGAAATACTATTTTATATGGGCTGTCTTGTCGACGTAAAAAGCTGCTCGCCTGCACCCTAAACCCTAACTTCTGAAAAAGTTGTATTGTACCCGAAAGAATCTTTAACACGCGAAGCATAGCGCGGTGAAATACTACGTTATGTGTTGTCTTGTCGACCTGAAAAGTTGCTCGCCTGCAAAAGCTATCTTCTGGAAAAGCTGTTTTGTACCCGAAAGAATCTTTAACACGCGAAGCATAGCGCGGTGAAATACTATGTTATGTGGGTTGTCTTGCCTATAAATAACTAGCGCATTTTAGTTATTATCTGCGCTTAACAAAAAAAAATAGCAAAACTTTCCATAAATTTTTTATTTTTCTTGCATTAACAAATGTCTAGACGCAATGACCAAACAAGGTGCTATTGTGGCAAACGTGCGATTTTGAAGGCATGTTGGTCCGATGGTAATGTTGGGCGCAGATACTGGATATGTCAATAATTATTTGGAAGCAATGACGAAAATCATTGTATGTTTGAGGAATGGTATGATGAACCCATTAACCAGGAATATTACAAATCATATTTGCAGTATGTTTGGAATATGAACAGTGAATACCAACATCGGATCTCTGAAATGCAACGAGAAGTTGCGGCAGTGCAGGAGAAACTAAAAGAGGCGGAAGAAGAAAAAATAAAATGGAAGAGAAATTTAAGTGGTTGGAGCAGAGAATAATAGGCGGTAGTGACTAAACAAACACATGTATGTGTTGAGTGTAGTATTTTATCTTTATGTTTTCCGTATCATGTATTTTGATTAGTTGTACTGAATTAAATTATATTAAGTTGCTATATTTGTGTTTGTGTTGTAGTATTAAAATAACAAAGAACCGGAAAAATAAAAACATAATGCACATATAATGTAAACAATAAAAATTATTGCTATTATTTACTGAATGTCATATGTACATAAAATACAAAAAACAAATCAATGTGTCCCACATCCTGTATGCTTTAATGGAGCCGTTGGCCTGAGGCGCATCCCATCCCGCCCGACTACGCTATCAGGATCATCCTCATCACGTTGCCTTTTTATCGGAGGATGCGCTGCAGCATGATCGTCAGTAGGGCTGGCAGGCTCGGTAGAAGGGGTCGCCGGTCCAGCAGTAACCTACACAATAATAAGATATTTTAGTATATGAAATATATATTAGTAATATACGTGTTAAGTCATAAAATTTAAATTGTCTTACCATGGTCTCGTCGGGCTCCTGAATATAATTATCTGTCGCAGCCAGGTCAGTATTGCACAAAGTGGCCTCCGTGACGGGCGAGGATAAAGCCTTAATAAAAAAAACATAAAGATATTTATGGCTAATCAATGAGATAAAAACAAATTTAAATTTAATAGTAATACAAACATACCTGCGCCTGTGAAAGATCCCTAACATTCCTCGATGATGAGCCATAACTTAGCCGGCACCCACTATCCACATCTCGTGTCGGCCGATCTCAGCAACGGTCGATGGGCTTGAAAGATCAGGAAAATACTGATCCCAATCCTATCGCGTAATGGCCGTGCCCGCGATCAATAATGGAGTTAACGGGGTCACCTGCGAAGTCCCTGGAATGAGTTGAAGCTGAAGGCTGAATGACGGCATGCTGCTGTGAGAGTGGTCTGGTTCATGGAGGTCACCCGGCTAATCAACTCCAACATCCTCAATAGGTGCCTCAACGCCCCCTTGTTGGGGACCACCTCCTCGCCGACTCCACGACCTCGTGGGACACCGCTACCTCGTGGGATATCTCTACTTCTCTGGGCACGCCTGCCACGTCGACAATGTTCCGGCTCCACTGGTGGCCCATGATGGTACTGCTCTGGCGCCATATACTCAACCTCGTATCCTAAGCGCGCATCATCTCGGGTTCACCTCAATGTCCGAGAAGTCAAATCGGTAACCTGCCGGCCATACTCGTGCAAAGCGGTTGCTCCCTCGCCGGCATGCTGCTGTATCTACAGTCCCAACTGGTGGAACAAATGTAGGCCAATAGCTTGCACAACATATAAAATATAAATTACGGAACGCTAGGATAACGTTATAAGTAAGTATACCAAATAACATACCAGTGCCTCGTGCCTCCCAGCGTATGGAATGTACCGACTGCCAGTGCGATAAACGGGATTCCCGACGAAAAGTCGGGTAAGGCTGCGGTACCATCCCATATACTCATGCTCACCATCCGTACGGTCAAGTGGAGGGGGTGGCGGAATCAGGTCATGCCGATGGTCCCAAATATCGATATGCGCCTCTAGCCATGCCACATATGTCTAATCAACCCTAGAACGATCATCCCACTGGTAATGTGCTATATGCCAAGCGGGCAGTGGCGGTACAAGTTGCGGGCGACCAAACTGGCGAAGTACTCGCTCGGTGGCATGATGCTCGACAATATCGAGACACATCAGCGGGACGAAAGAGCTCCACATAATTCGGCCGGTCGAGCAATAATCGGGCAAACCAGCTATTAGCTCGTCGTTGTATGGCCTCCAAATGAACTATTAAGTAAAAACAGAAAACGTGAGTATACGTAACACATATAAAGTCAGGCCAAGTAAACTTAGTTATATATTTACCTATGCTCCCTCCAACAAATCCAACAAATCCCTGCAATAGGGAAGATTATGTCGAGCCTCGTACTCCCGTCCATATCCTCGCCTATCAACTCACCTCCTAGCTAAAGGGAGAAATGGAGGTGGTGCATCTGAAGCTAAGGGTGGTAGAGGTGGCTGCAACTGCAGGACCGCTCCCAGGCCCAAACCTAATATATAACGTGGACGTAAAATTTAAGGTTTATTTTTACTACGTATGTTATAATGAAGAGAGTATTCGACTATGTTTTCACCTGCATCAGCGGCAAAAATCCTGCAACGTCTCACTGGGTTCCCATGCTCGCCCGACACATCTGCCTGTACAAGTAACCGAGAACAGCAATACCCCAGCTATAATGATGTAAATCATCTAGCCACTCAAGATGATGAAGAAATCTCAAGCTAACTAGGTACCCCGAAGTGTTCGGGAACAAACCCCTCCAGACATAAGAAGCAACAACAACCTCGTGTACCGGTGAATATGAAGCTCCGGTGTATCATCTGTGATGTCAGCGTGCATCACCTCCAAATGCTGCCGGATGGGCGTTAACTACAGACGACTAGCCCCAATCAATGCAATCTCATGCGGTGGCTGGAAACCGGTGAGCCGCTGCAGCATCTCCAGGTACTGCAAACCCGTATACTCTTTGATGGCATTCGGCAAAGCAATAAGGTGTCCATCAACTGGCAGCCCATACAGGACCTCCACGCCCTGAAGCGTGATAGTGGCCTTGCCAATGGACAAATGGAAAGTGTACGTCTCCGGTCGCCACCGCTCTATCAGGGCCTTGATCAATGACCAATCCAGCTGCAGCCGACCGATCTCTACAATCCTATAAAAATCTGTATCTTGGAGGCGTCTAACTATACGGGGATGGAGATGGTGGTCCCTGAGAAAGCCCCACATATCGTCTACTCTCCTGGCGCTGAACGTCTGGGCCAGTAACTATCCCTCCCATATATGAGACGACCTATGATCGCCCTGTAACAACAGTAGCTCCAACCTGGCACGTCCGGGATGCAAAGGCGGAACCTCCATGTCATCTACTGTAAATTAAAAAATATTAATTACATTATTTTACTTTAATATGTTAGTTTTATTATTTTACATGTTAGTTTTATTATTTTATATGTTTGTTTGTAAATTAAATAATTAATTTTATAATTATACAAGATTTAATTATTAAATATTCACATATGGGTTTTGGGCTCGATATTTGAGGCCCATAGCACCAAGGTATCCTGGAAATATTGTTATTTTCTCATACTTAGTCCGAAAAATATTATTATTTTCTCATGTTATTTTCTTACGATTGTTGACTAGAATTGGACAGAGTTTGTGTTTGAACTATCAGCTTTTTTGATGTTTTTTGAGATATAAGATATACTTAAATGATTAATTTCAATAACTACAAGGACACTACGCTAAAGGGCACTACATTTTACAATGCTAAAAGAGCACTACATTACAAATATAAGCACTACATTAGGCCACAAGATACCACTATATGGATTTAAAGTAATAATTTATCTATTTTACTAGTCTTTAAGCAAATAAATAATCTAAACCGGATAAAAATAACAAATAAATTTAATCACAAAACATTCACGAAAATACATATACCACAGTAAAAAGTAACTAATTAACATTTTTTAACGACTAATAGTAATTTCTCTATTTTTACTAATTTTTTTAGCACACTAATATCATAGTCCGGATAAAAATAACAAATTAGTTAAATCGCAAAACAATCATAAAATAACATATAATACATTAAAAACAACTAATATGCATTTTTTATACGAGTTTTAACAAAAACTAAATCGGAATACCTCGATTTAAGGTTTTTGGAAAGTTGAAGATTTGGTGATTTGGAGCCGAAACGAGCAACCCACTACGAGATAACGCCTTAGCTAGGATGTGGGACCAAGAATCTTTACTTTTTGTGGGACGGGTGGGCTCCACTCAAGTTTGTTTGGTCGTTAATGGGGGTGGGGACTGCCTGAATTTTTTTGTTTTAATTGGCGGGGGGAAGGGGGGGGGGGGTGAGTTATGGTTTAGTGGGGAAGGGAAGGAGCCGTTTTTTATGTGGGTATAGCGCCATTTATTAAGGCACTATACTATAGCGCCTTAATAAACGTCGCTATACCTCCCGTCTTTTCAAATTCACGTATAACGCCCTTTTAAAGGGCGCTATACTTTAACAGGCAAACGACCGTTAAGGTATAGCCCCCTTTAAAAGGGCATTATATATATTTTGATTACCATCTTTTTTTTCACATATTTCGATCGTTTGAGTCCAAAAGAATCATATTTTGGTTCCGGACTCCTTTTATTGGGTGTCCCTATTTCAAAATATGTGAAAAATAAGGGGAAAACCAACGGCAATGAATCAGGCCCTTTTCTATGTAGTACTCTCGAACCACAAGATAAGAAAATAGTTTGGCTTAGATTTTTGCATGTACTAACCACCCTATAAGTGTTGGTGTGACAGAAAATATCTTGGTTTCTTGAATTATTAAATTGTTTTTATCCACAGATACTAACCACCCGTATTACTCTTTCAAACAAATGCACTCAAGAAGAGCTGCACTAGATACTTTGCTTAAAGGCTTATTTTGCTGCTGCTATCTATGATATATGGATTGAAAGGAACATTCGAGTATATGAAAACAGAGCTATGTGCAGAGAGACATTACTGCATAATTTGAGGACTACTATATGCATCAAGGTTAGGAGGAATAGAAAACTGTTTGATTTTGTTTGTTCTTTATAGGTTGTTTTGTAAAGAAGGCTGATAGTGTCATAGGGTATGTTCTAAGAAGGGTTTAAATTGGTTGTTTGCCATTGGTTTTGTACGGTTACTTGGTAATTAATAAATGCTTTAATTTTAAAAATTAAAAAATAGTCAAATCTTTTGGCACTAAAGTGCAAAGCAACACACTTCAATTTGTAAGGACCACAATAACCAGCCTTGTGATACAATCTTATTGGAATCTCCGGAAGATATGATAATCTATACTATATTAAAAGTACGAAAACCCTTAGCGAAATATTATTCGTTTTTTTTAGCTTTCTAAAATAGAGTTCATATTAGACAAAATAGTTATTTGATTATTTTTTAATATTTAGGAAAAATTATTTAATTAATTTTCAACTATTTAGGGATAGTCACTTAATTATTCACACTACAGAAGTTTTGTTAACTTTGAACCCGAATTATGTTTAGGAGTATTAAATTCCTCCTTTTAGGTTTAGGAGAGTTTTCTATAATTAATAAAATTAAAAAAGAAAGAAAATAAAAGAGTACAACCTTCAAAAAAGAGAATAAGAGAGTACAAGAACAAAAGGAAATTGAAAATAAAAGCTACACCGATTACAGAATGATAATTATGGTAACTTTATATATAACTGGCAACTTTATATATGACTTTCGTGTCTAATTTATACTAATTATTTTCCTTCACTTAATTAGTAGGAGTAACTTGGTACTTGCATAACCTTGGTCCTAATCTTGGTCCGTCTTCCTCTCGCAATTGTTACTTTTGGCCTTCTCAACCTCTTAGGTTATGAGGTTTTAGGTTTTAAAAGCTTTTGAATTTTTGGAAGCCCATATTGTACATAAGTTCTTGCTTTTAACTGATACAACGTATTTCTATCCTTTTTCTTTTGACAATAAATCTATCTTGTCAAACTGTTTTATTAGGAGATATGTGTAAAGGTTTAACTGAATATTTTGGGACGTGCTTTCTGATCAATCCAAAATTTGATCCTAATAAACTACTATTGTTGCACTTTTTTAAGAATATGACTTTCTAGATATATCATACTTGAGGTATTTGATATCATAGATATAGAATAATAGAACAATATGCTTTTTGAAGTTAAAAGAACAATACAACCTACATAAGAAAAAGGACTCATCTCATAAACCAAATATCGTCGGCTGCGATTTTATTATCTTTATTGTTGAATATTTTATTACAATGTCATGACTCATCTTATATTTATATTATTTTATTGAAAAATACCTTATATAGTTATGTCTTATTAGGATTAAAGAAATATTTGGAGCACAAATTTTACATTTTGTGCTATGAAGACTTTATGGAAAAAAAACCCCGGGAAAACCCGAAAACCCGAAAAACACGAGAAAAATCGAGATTAAAAAATTCGACTTTTATTGGTTTGGTTTAATATTTAGATTTAATAACCCGATACAATTGGTTTGGTTCGGTAATTAGAAAATCCGAAGCAACCCGACCCATGTACACCCCTACATAAGATTAATCTCACAAAAAGTTATACTCCCTCCGTTTCAATTTATGTGAACCCATTTGACTGGGCACGGAGTTTAAGAAAAGAGAGAAGACTTTTGAACTTGTGGTGTAGAATGAAGCACAAAATAGTTCTTATTTTTACCTAACCGGTCAAAAAAAAGCGACCAAAAACCGTCCAGGTTGGACGGAAACTGGGAAATATTTTTTTATATTTTTTTAAAACTAAATACCGACCAACGTTGTTCGGTAAATTGGTCAACGAATTGACCCAGCTGGTCAGACAAGAAAGTTTTGGATTACCGACCAACGTTGGTCGGTAATCTTGATCCAATTTTTTAAATTTTAATAATTATTTTATTATTTAAAATATTTTATAATATTTAAGAATTTATATTTAAAATTACCGACCAACGTTGATCGGTTAATATAGGGGAAGCATTTACTGACCAACTTTGGTCGGTAATTGTTATTTTCTGCAAAATAACCGACCAAAGTTGGTCGGTTATTACGTCAACATTGGTCAAACTTTCGAATTACTTTTATATTTACTATCTAAATAATATAAATGTAATTCGTTAACACTTTTGTAATACAAATAATGAATACATTAACATATAATATATATAACATGCTATTTGTAAATTGATTCATCGACTTATAACTTACTTAGATGCATCGATGAATATTAAAAATAAAACGTTTGACCTATATCGACTAATAGTAAAAACAAAACGTCTCGACCTATATCGATTAATCTAGCTATGCCATGCATTATTAGTGATGAATGAATGAAAAATAAAAGAATTAATACTAAACATCTTTGACATATATATGGATCACAAATTAAATAAACGAAAGAAGCTATTAGTATTAAGTAAACGAGTTAAATTAATAGGTCAAACATGGTCAAACTTTAACAAGCTATATATATACACACTAACATATACTATAACAAGCTATATATATAGTTAAAGTATTACAGTGAAGTGTGTTTGTGTGTATATATATATGTATAGCTGTATATATATATATATATATATATATATAGGTATAGCCGTATATATATAAGAACACGAAGCGCTAGGACCACAGGGTCGGTTTCTTTAATTTTAGGGATAGACTTGGGAAGATACTAATTAGTATATATACTTTATCATCAAATATATCTATTTGTAAATTGATTCATCGACTTATAACTTACTTAGATGTATCGATGAATATTAATCGATGATTCATCAAAACGTCTCGACCTATATATCGATTAATCTATGTCATGCATTATTAGTGATGAACGAATGAAAAAAGAAGTTATTAGCATCAATTACAATATAGTGTATGTGTGTGTGAGAGAAATTACTCACATACTTAATTATAACTTAGAAAATTTACTTAGATAGATGCTATTATAATTTATTAAAATTAAATAGTTAATATAATTATTTATAAAGATTATGCTTATAGTTTATAATTATTTATAATAATTGCATAGTTAATAAAATAAATGCTTGTAGTTTATAATATTTTTTTATAGTTTATAATATTTTAAGGAAAAAACATAAAAAAAAAAAAGAATTTAATTTTTTTTTTTAAAACCAACCAAAGTTGGTCGGTTTTTGGTCAAACGGTCAACACTTAATGTACCGACCAAAATTACCGACCAACTTTGGTCGGTAATTCTGAAATTAGAATTGAAAAACGGGGAAACTTCCATTTCTCTCTTATTTTCCCCTCTCCTTCTCTATTTCCCTCACTCAAAACCTTCCCCCCTCCTTCTCTATTTCCCTCACATAAATCCCATTCCCCACCCCGCGTCGCCACCACCCAACCGTCGTCGTCGCCGTGCCGTCGCTGCTGCCACTGCCACTGCCACTGCCACTGCCGCCCCTCTCCTTCTCCATCTCCTAAAAATTCTAGGATTGAATTACAACCCATTTATTTATTATTTCTAGGTTTTGTTAATTAGTTATGAATTAGTTTCAATTGATTAGTGTTTTAATTATTTGAACATTGTATTTTATTGAGGATTAAGGTTTAGGTCTTGTTTTAATTAGTTTTATTAATTAGTTTTATTAACTAATTAGTTTTGTTAATTAGTCAATTAGTTATGAATTAGTTTTAATTGATGAGTATTTCAATTTTGAGTTTGTATTGTCATGAATAGTTTAATTAGAATTGAATTATTAACTTTGTATTGTCTTGAATAGTTTAGTTAGAATCTAGGGTTTACGATTTGTTCTTGTAAATCGAACTTTTAGGGTATGGGTTGAATTTCTTTAGTTTAGTTAGTTTATGTTTAAACTCGTAGGATATGAATTGAAATTTTAGTTTTTAGGATTTGTTCTTGTGAATTGAACTTTTAAGATATGAATTGGACCTTTTGGATATGAATTGTACTTTTAGGATATAAATTGGTATAATTAGGAAAAAAATAATTATCTTGAATTAACTAAAAAAGATATAATTAATTTATAATTATAGAATAAATTAATTTGTTCTTGTGAATCGAACTTTTAGGGTATGGGTTGAATTTCTTTAGTTTAGTTAGTTTATGTTTAAACTCGTAGGATATGAATTGAAGTTTTAGTTTTTAGGATTTGTTCTTGTGAATTGAACTTTTAGGATATGAATTGAACTTTTAAGATATGAATTGGACCTTTTGGATATGAATTGTACTTTTAGGATATAAATTGGTATAATTAGGAAAAAAATAATTATCTTGAATTAACTAAAAAAGATATAATTAATTTATAATTATAGAATAAATTAATTTGTTCTTGTGAATCGAACTTTTAGGGTATGGGTTGAATTTTTTTAGTTTAGTTAGTTTATGTTTAAACTCGTAGGATATGAATTGAAGTTTTAGTTTTTAGGATTTGTTCTTGTGAATTGAACTTTTAGGATATGAATTGAACTTTTAAGATATGAATTGGACCTTTTGGATATGAATTGAACTTTTAGGATATAAATTGGTGTAATTAGGAAAAAATAATTATCTTGAATTAACTAAAAAAGATATAATTAATTTATAATTGTAGAATAAATTAATTTGTTCTTGTGAATCGAACTTTTAGGGTATAGGTTGAATTTCTTTAGTTTAGTTAGTTTATGTTTAAACTCGTAGGATATGAATTGAAATTTTAGTTTTTAGGATTTGTTCTTGTGAATTAAACTTTTAGGATATGAATTGAACTTTTAAGATATGAATTGGACCTTTTGGATATGAATTGAACTTTTAGGAAAAAAATAATTATCTTGAATTAACTAAAAAAGATATAATTAATTTATAATTATAGAATAAATTAATTTGTTCTTGTGAATCGAACTTTTAGGGTATGGGTTGAATTTTTTTAGTTTAGTTAGTTTATGTTTAAACTCGTAGGATATGAATTGAAATTTTAGTTTTTAGGATTTGTTCTTGTGAATTGAACTTTTAGGATATGAATTGAACTTTTAAGATATGAATTGGACCTTTTGGATATGAATTAAACTTTTAGGATATAAATTGGTATAATTAGGAAAAAATAATTATCTTGAATTAACTAAAAAAGATATAATTAATTTATAATTGTAGAATAAATTAATTTATTCTTGTGAATCGAACTTTTAGGGTATGGGTTGAATTTTTTTAGTTTAGTTAGTTTATGTTTAAACTCGTAGGATATGAATTGAAGTTTTAGTTTTTAGGATTTGTTCTTGTGAATTGAACTTTTAGGATATGAATTGAACTTTTAAGATATGAATTGGACCTTTTGGATATGAATTGAATTTTTAGGATATAAATTGGTGTAATTAGGAAAAAATAATTATCTTGAATTATCTCAAAAATATATAATTAATTTATAATTGTAGAATAAATTAATTTGTTCTTGTGAATCGAACTTTTAGGGTATGGGTTGAATTTCTTTAGTTTAGTTAGTTTATGTTTAAACTCGTAGGATATGAATTGAAATTTTAGTTTTTAGGATTTGTTCTTGTGAATTGAACTTTTAGGATATGAATTAAACTTTTAAGATATGAATTGGACCTTTTGGATATGAATTGAACTTTTAGGATATAAATTGGTGTAATTAGGAAAAAATAATTATCTTGAATTAACTAAAAAAGATATAATTAATTTATAATTATAAAATAAATTAATTTATTCTTGTGAATCGAACTTTTAGGGTATGGGTTGAATTTCTTTAGTTTAGTTAGTTTATGTTTAAACTCGTAGGATATGAATTGAAGTTTTAGTTTTTAGGATTTGTTCTTGTGAATTGAACTTTTAGGATATGAATTGAACTTTTAAGATATGAATTGGACCTTTTGGATATGAATTGTACTTTTAGGATATAAATTGGTATAATTAGGAAAAAAATAATTATCTTGAATTAACTAAAAAAGATATAATTAATTTATAATTATAGAATAAATTAATTTGTTCTTGTGAATCGAACTTTTAGGGTATGGGTTGAATTTTTTTAGTTTAGTTAGTTTATGTTTAAACTCGTAGGATATGAATTGAAGTTTTAGTTTTTAGGATTTGTTCTTGTGAATTGAACTTTTAGGATATGAATTGAACTTTTAAGATATGAATTGGACCTTTTGGATATGAATTGAACTTTTAGGATATAAATTGGTGTAATTAGGAAAAAATAATTATCTTGAATTAACTAAAAAAGATATAATTAATTTATAATTGTAGAATAAATTAATTTGTTCTTGTGAATCGAACTTTTAGGGTATAGGTTGAATTTCTTTAGTTTAGTTAGTTTATGTTTAAACTTGTAGGATATGAATTGAAATTTTAGTTTTTAGGATTTGTTCTTGTGAATTAAACTTTTAGGATATGAATTGAACTTTTAAGATATGAATTGGACCTTTTGGATATGAATTGAACTTTTAGGATATAAATTGGTGTAATTAGGAAAAAATAATTATCTTGAATTAACTAAAAAAGATATAATTAATTTATAATTTTAGAATAAATTAATTTATTCTTGTGAATCGAACTTTTAGGGTATGGGTTGAATTTTTTAAGTTTAGTTAGTTTATGTTTAAACTCGTAAGATATAAAAAGGATTTGTTCTTGTGAATTGAACTTTTAGGATATGAATTGAACTTTTAAGATATGAATTGGACCTTTTGGATATGAATTGAACTTTTAGGATATAAATTGGTGTAATTAGGAGCCAATTATTATCTTGAATTAACTAAAAAAGATATAATTAATTTATAATTATAGAATAAATTAATTTGTTCTTGTTTTATTTGTATAGATGGAACATCGTACTTGGATGTACAATAGGAATTATCCTAATCAGCGGGGATTGCGAGAGGATTTTGTAGAAGGGGTTGATGACTTTAGTAGACATGCAATGTCACTTCCACCATACCAAAGTGAAGGAGTAATTAGGTGCCCTTGTGTCAGGTGCGATTGTATGAAGTTTAAAAAATCGGAGGAAGTTAAGCTTCATCTTTATAGGAAGGGGTTTATAGAGAATTACTTTGTGTGGACTAATCATGGAGAGATCGATGGTAGCCGTGGAATATTTCATAACATGGTTGTTGGTGAAAGTAGTAGGTTAGTGGATAATACAAATCTTGATTCTAGAATTCAGGATATGGTTGCGGATGCTTTTGGGATGCACTTCGGGGGTAAGCCCAATGAAAATGTTGAACAAACTCCTAATGATGACACAAAATATTTTTATGAACAGTTAGAGGAAGCTAGTCGTCCACTACGTGAAGGAAGTCTGCACTCTGAGCTGTCTGTTGCAGTTAGATTACTAAGTATCAAATCTGATTGGAATATTTCTCAAGCAGCCATGGACTCTTTCATTGACCTTATGAGTGAACTAGTTGACCCTAATATCAACTTACCTGGTGATTTCTATAAGGCAAAGAGATTGGTTTCTAAGTTAGGACTTTCGTCAATGAGAATTGATTGTTGTGAAGATGGTTGCATGTTATATTATAAAGATGATGCAACTTTAGACAGTTGTAAATTTTGCGAAAAGCCTCGTTTCAAGAGGATTTCCATCGGGAATATGGTCGCTATCAAGGCGATGCATTATTTACCTCTTATACCTAGGTTAAAGAGGTTATATGCGTCGATGAGTTCTGCTCCTCATATGAGATGGCACTTTGAAAATAGAAGACCACCTGGTGTTATGTGTCATCCTTCGGATGGAGAAGCTTGGAAGCACTTTGATAGGACATATCCAGATTTTGCTAGTGAACCAAGGAACATTCGGTTAGGCCTGTGTGCGGATGGCTTCACGCCTTTTTCTATATCTGCGACACCATATTCATGTTGGCCTGTCTTTCTTACACCTTATAATCTACCACCTGAGTTGTGTATGACTAGTCCATATATATTCTTAAATTGTATTATCTCCGGTCTACGTAATCCAAAAAGTTTGATTGATGTATATTTGCAACCTTTGATTGATGAGCTAAAACAATTGTGGTATGATGGTGTTGAAACATATGGCATATCAACCAAGCAGAATTTTAATTTGTGTGCTAATTTAATGTGGACTATTAATGATTTTCCTGCGCATGTAATGTTGTGTGGGTGGATGACTACTGAGAAGCTAGATTGTCCTTACTACATGGAAAATAGTAAAGCGTTCACTTTGAAACATGGCCGAAAGCAATCATGGTTTGATTGTCACCGTCAATTCTTGCCTGATGATCATGAGTTTAGAAGGATGAAAAATGCATTCAAAAAGAATAAAGTGGAATATGATTCTCTACCTCCGATACTTTTAGGTGAGAAAATTTGGGAGAGGATCCAAAACTTCAGTAAAGTTACTGAGGCTCCACCTTATAGATTCCCCGGATATGGTGTTAATCATAATTGGACGAAACAGAGTATATTTTGGGAGTTGCCTTATTGGAGGGATAATCTTCTCCGACACAACCTTGATATCATGCATATTGAGAAGAATTATTTTGATAATTTGTTTAACACAGTGATGGATGTTAAAGGTAAGACAAAAGATAACCCGAAGGCTAGAATGGACTTACAAGAATATTGCACGCGGCCTGAATTATACTTGCAGATAGCAAACAATGGTAAGGTGTTCAAGCCCAAAGCAAGTTACACATTCACTTTGGAGGAAAGACGGCAAATTTGTGATTGGGTTACAAAATTGAAGATGCCTTAGGGTTATGCGTCGAATCTTGGAAAAAAAGTAGATATGGAGGTAGGGAAGTTGAGCCATTTAAAAAGTCATGACTGCCATGTTTTCATGGAGACCTTAGTGCCTATTGCATTTTGTGGTTTGCCTGAAAGAATCTGGAAACCCATCACAAAGATTAGTTTGTTTTTCAAAGACTTGTGTTCTACCACATTAAGGGAAGAAAACCTGCTTCGGATGGACCAGAACATCCGTGTAATTTCTAGTAAGATGGAAAAAATATTCCCATGTAGTTTCTTTGATGTGATGGAATACATTCCAATACACCTTGTACACGAGGCACGACTTGGAGGGCCTGTTCAATGCAGATGGATGTATCCCTTTGAGAGGTAATATTATAAGTTTGATGTAATATTCTATTTTATTTGAATGTTGTTGGCTAACATGACATTATATAGGACAATTAGCAAATGCAAACAATTTGTTAAGCAGAGGAATAAGATTGAAGGATCTATATGCGAAGCCTATCTTGCAAAGGAAACTGCACATTTTTGTTCTTATTATTTTGAGAGTAACGTGCCATGTTCTAGGAATAGGCCCAATAGGCACACGGTCGAATGCGTGAATGATCCATTATATCCACCAATATCAATCAACCAGGCTGATGTTCTAAGGATGTTAGAAAGAGAAGTTTGAGTGATATGGAGTACAAGTCAGCTACACTTCATGTGTTGCTAAATTGTCCCGAAGTTGTACCATTTCTCAAGTAAGAATTGATTTATTAGTTATCAAAATGTAAAATTTACTGTGACTACATATTGATGCAACTACTAAAAATATTTGATATGTCACAATCACTTTGTGGGTCAATTTGGCCATGATGCTGTATATACGAGATTTGATACGTGGTTCAAATAGTTTGTATGTGTGTGTGTGTGTGTGTGTGTGTATATATATATATATATATATATATATATATATATATATATATATATATATATATATATATATATATATATATATTCATAAGTTGTGCTAACTTATGAATTTTTTTAACATTATGTAGGTAAATAATCCAAATAATAATGTAAATTAATTTTTAAAAGATATATCTTGGGGATCTGGGCTTCAGGTCACAATAATATCTAAGTACGTAGTGAATGATTATAAGTTTCATACAGAGGATTGCTCTAAAAATAAAAATAGCAACAACAGCGGGGTGTGGGTTCAAGGTGGTGATGACAACCAAGTTGGAGATATTGATTATTATGGTGTTGTCAAAAAAATATTACAACTAGAATATACAGGTTGGCCATATAAGAAATTGATACTCTTTAGATGCAAGTGGTTTGACCCAAATCCAACAATAGGTACACGAGTACACAACCAATACAACATAATTGAGGTTAATCATATGAGGAAGTTTGATAGCTATGATCCTTTCATAATTGCACATAACGTTAGGCAAGTGTATTATGCTCCTTATCCATTGCGGAGGAATAAGTCCGATTGGTGGGTTATAATAAAAACTAAGCCTGTAGGTAGGGTAGAAGTCGAGAATGTGTTAGATGTTGCATATCAAAACGATATCTCCAATGTTCACCAAATAGTGAACGATCAGTTAGAAAATGATTTGGAACATCCTGAACGCATATTGGAAGAAGTTGATATAAATGAAGTAACAATTATAGAAAATGAGGACGAAGAATCAACTGATGAAGCTCAAACAAGTGAGGACGAAGAATTCTCGGACGAGGAACAATACGTTGATGAGGATTAAAAAGTTGGTTTTTTAAAGCACTCTCATTTTATAGCTAGTTTCTTATATGTTTCAATCTAAATGTGTATTATATTATGCAGATGGCAGGCAAGGGTCAAGGTAACAATGACCCTACTAGTTCTCGGGGTCGAGAAAAGGGTAGGAAGGGAAAGAGGAGGGTAGAAAATAATACTCCCTCTTGTCCACCCTTTTCAGAGATGCCTATGTCTTATCCTCCACCACACGGCTATACTGAGCTGCCACAGCATCACGAGCCGTACACCTTCATTCAGACACCCAGTCTTCCATCACAGGGCCATAGGACTATACGTCCGACATACAGTCCAGCTGCCTCACAGCCATCTGCATCGCAGCCATCTACATCACATCCACATGGATCACATCCCTACATATCACAACCACATGGATCGCATCCATCCATGTCACAGCCACTCGGGTCATAACCACTCGGATCACAGCCATCGGTATCACATCCACTTGGGTCGCATCCAGCTATGTCGCAGTCACAGGGATCACAACCATCTTCATCATCGACTCCATCTATTGCAGGCCTTCGCCTGCGAGGCAGTAGCTCTGACCTGCCTACACCGTCTTCACATGCCTCTGATACACATGCTTCGGATGGTGATGACGAGGTAGTGCATTATGATCGATATGGCAGGATCATCATAGTCCCTGAGGGTGATGGGTAAGTGTTATTCATTATTTTTGCGTCTATTGATTTGTAACATTTTTACTAAGATATTAATATGTTTTTATTATTAAATTGCAGGTTCAGGCCGGGTAATAAGACTACGAAGATAATCACCAATGCCATCAGAAAGCTTTATGATGGCCCTTATGCGACTTGGACTGATTGCCCATTCTCACTGAAGGAGCAAATTTTCAATCAATTTAAGGTATAAATGTTCTTTTAAATAGTTTAATAATTTATATTTATGATATTTTCATCTAATATTTAACTTTTGAAATACAGAGCAAGTGTGTATGGGAAGACCGCTATAGCGCGGAAGTGGCTGCAAATTTTCATCATAACGCTCGTAAGAGATTGGCGGATGCTTTCTCGGATGCTAGAAAGAAGAACAAGAGGCATGGCTGGTTACTTGAGAATTTGTGAAATGATTTGCAAAGGCAATGGCTTACCGCAGAGTTCTTAGAGAGGAGCGAAAAAGAAAAGAAAGCTCGCGCATCCGAGAAGGGAGGCTCCTTGTACACTGGAGGTGCGATCAGCTTAGGGACAATAAAAAGAAGATTGGTACGTAATTGCTTAAATTATTTTACTTTTCTAAGTATATATATTCTGTTTATTAACTAAATTAATTTATTTTCAGGAAAAGAAGTATGGGCGTCCAATGAGTTATGATGAGCTATTCAAGGAGACGCATATTATGAAGAAGAAGAAAGAGGGGGATCAAGATAGGTGGGCGTCCAATGAGTTATGATGAGCTATTCAAGGAGACGCATATTATGAAGAAGAAGAAAGAGGGGGATCAAGATAGGTGGGTCGAGGACCGGGCCTCGACTGCATATGTAAGCTTTCAATTTTTTTTAAGTATTATAATTTACTTTTATACAAATTTTGAAATACTGATTTAATTTAAAATAATATAGGGTCGCTACCAAAGTAACATGGAGGAATTCATCTGTAGTCATCCAGTTGGTTAATCGGGTGAGCCAACCCAACTTTCGGACGAGGATGCTGAAAGAATATGGTTGGAGTCTGTTGGCGGTCCAAAATGGGGGAAGGTATACGGGCTTCCTACTAAAAACTTCCATCGCTATAAGTGTGGAATGCGAGGAATAGGGACTTCCTCACAAGGCGAGCAACTTAATAGGGAGAGCCTCTCCGCTATGGGGGAGATAGTGACAAAGCTCACATCAGAGCTAGAAGCGGCCAAGGAAAGAGAAAGGCTTAGAGATGCTCAATTCCTTGGCATGCAAGCTCAGATCAGAACTCTCATATCTAGTGGAGCTTTTCCGTTGCCCCGATCTCGTGAGTCATCTCTAGAGGGTTGACCTCCACGTGATCGTTCCTCCCGTCCTGCTCGTGATCGTTCCTCCCGTCCTCCCCGTGATCGTGCTTCCCGTCCTCCATAAGACCGTTCTCTATATCGTCTTGTAAATGAAAGTTCATCAGACGGTGATAATGATGTTGTAGAAAACACCAATATTAAATAATATTGTAGAATAAGAGGGACCCTTGACTTTTATATACTTTGAACTAGACAAATAGAACCAGTTTTGAACTAGTTGTAATTAGTTTTAACTTGGTTTTGGATTTTTATGTTCACTTGAACTTTAATTTGTTAGTTTTAAAATATTTATTGAATGTTTTTGTTGTTGTTATTGTGTTGTTGTTGTTGTTGTTGTTGTTGTTGTTGTTGTTGTTGTTGTGTTGTTGTTGTTGTTGTTGTTGTGTTGTTGTATTGGTATGCTGGCAGGTGGTGTAGCTGCCAAAACAGGCATTTTATGCCAAAATTAAACCCAGAAAAACCGACCAAAGTTGGTCGGTTTTTAATAAAAAAAATAAATTATTCCAAAATACCGACCAAAGTTGGTCGGTTAATGAACATTGAATTCCCAGAATTCAACATTACCGACCAACTTTGGTCGGTATTTTGCCTGCACTGTTGAGATTACCGACCATAGTTGGTCGGTAATATTTAATTTTAATTATTTTTAAAAAATATGATCGGTTTTTTTAAATTTTAATAATTAATAAAAAAACATAATTTAGTTAAACCGACCAACTTTGGTCGGTAAAATTAAATTAATAAAATATATTTCCGACCAAAGTTGGTCGGTAAGTACTTAAACTTGTCAGATGGTCGTTTTAAGCTACCGATCAAAGTTGGTCGGTAATTTCCGACCAACTTTGGTCGGTAAGCCATTCCGACCATCAAAACACCGTCCATACCCTAATGGTCGCGTTTTGGTCAGTAATTGGCCATAACCGACCAACTTTGGTCCGTTTTTTTGGTCGGTTTTTAGCGAATTTCTAGTAGTGTATATAGAAAAATAAGTCCATATTTTATTATAAAATGGTCTTGAGCGATGATAAAGAGTTCAAGTTTCTTTTCAAACTAAATACAATAATAAAGGACATCAAGTTGAAAGACGTTTAATTGTTGAGTTACACGAAGTTGCAACAGTTGATACAATAGAAATTAAATATGAAGTGATAAAAGCGAACAAACATACCAAAAAGACAATGAGGATCCGAAAACTTTAAAAAGAATCAAAACTGAAAAGGATTACTGGAATAGCATTCTCATAATAGTATTAGCTCTATCTATAATTTTTTCCCCCAAAATACAACTTTATTTTGAAATAAGAAGCAACTTGTGATAGAACAACTTTAATATTTATCCATATTATTGACGCTAATATTTACGTGCGTTCACGTACTCTAAAACTAGTTATTAAAAATAAATAAAAAGGTTAACGTACTCCCCTGTACTATGGTTTGACTTATTTAGGTAAGTAAATTTTCAGTTGAAGCTAAATCAAATTAAAGTAACTTTTGGAAATAATATTTTAACGAATTTTTATTAGTACATAATTTATTAAGTCAACATCAGCTTTAGAATATCGTGAGTGATTATAGAGAAAGTTGTATTGGTAAAATGAGTCCTAGATCAATCAAGTTGAGTTATTTGATATGGGCACTATTCGTACCAAAATTATTTATGAGTCAACAAGGAAGACTTCCCGCGAAGACATGAGTATGGAAAAGAGAGGAATCAGTCAGTCCAGAATAAAGTGAGATTTGATCTAACTCATTGAACGCTTATATATTCTCAATGTAACATGTGAAGACGCGTATTAATGGGGTTAACGGGTTGGCGAGATATTAGGGGAATGATCACATGTATTTTACTATTTCAATCCCCACTTCCCCACACATCTCATATGAAAAATCACTCTATAACTCTCTTTCTATCTCCATCACTGTATTTTGCTTGAACCAATCAGGACGTGATCTGAAAAAAGAGAATCAATAAGAATTCTCTTTCCTTTTATCATATATTTGATTTTCTTATTTACAGATATTATTATTTTTGATACTTGAAAAAGTGAGTACAATCGATTGCTTGTGCTCTGAAAATATAAATTTATTTGATATGGCCTATAAAATTAATTTTAGATTAAACACAAGTGAATTCTTTTGCACGTATAAATTCAATTTGTTATTCTGGACCATGGTACGGGAATGCTTGTAGAAAAATTCCACTTAAGGGAGTAGCATTTTCCATATATTTTCTGTTCACAGAATAATTGACTCCATTGTCATTCTTCAACAAAAGAATCTCTACCAGACGAGAATTTCCTCCCCGCTATCTCTGACTTCTTTGGTGTATTATTTCATGATTGTTTTTTAGAGGGGTATTGAAACTTTACCTAAAAGTACATACGATAAGAAGGATAACATTTTTTACTGATCTAGGATATCTAGACAAATACTGCATTTTACTCAAATTGTCCTTCAAATAAACAGACACGCTATCAGAAAGAATAGTCTATTGTAAATACTCCAAAACAATAAATTAGTCCCAGTTTCCCCTTATAAAATAGTTATTAATCATTTCTCTAATTTTCTTAATTGAACATTTAATCTTTCATGTTTGAGATCATGAACATACAATTTCATTGATTACCACAGAAGAGAAGGTAGAAAGTTCGTCGAAAATTCGCATTTTTCCAGTAATAAAGGTTTGATTCTACATGGGGCGTTGAGCCTCTCCTTTGTTTGATGCAAGTTGTTACTTCCAAATACTAAATTTTTCCACCCTTCTTAATATAGTTAAAAATGCAAGGAAGATTCTGTTTACCCGAAAAATCGGATAACGTTAAATTTATGTATGGTTCTAAGGACACGTGATACCCTTTGATACAAAGATAACAATACAAGTATTTTGACTATGAGAATGAGAATGATGAACAGAAAGAATGAATAAGATGAAGTAAAACAAGTACAAGGAGATGTCTTTGTATATGAGAAAAGATCTTTTGTTCCAATCTATTGCCGCTCTCCATAGCTTACAATGATCCCCTCTTTTATAATAGAGGGTCATTACTTTATTTATAATAAAATAATAAAATAAAGTATATAGTGGAGGGTCCATGATGATTTGTCTCTTCCTCGATTCCCGCCAAGATTCTCTCTCTTGGTGCGGTTGTAACGGCTCTTGTCTGTGAGCTCGATACTGGCTAGAACTCGTTACTGGGTCGGCCCTTCGGTCTTGGCTTGAGTTCGACCTTCGGGATGGGCGTGTGGCGCGTTTCCGACCGCGAAGCAATGCTTTGCGAATCGATTTGGTCACGAGCTCGATAAGATTATCGAGCCGACTCCTCGAGCAGCCTTCGGACTCGAGGCTCGTTTGTACTGTCTTCGGAGCTTACTCCCAAAATCCTACTCCGATTTCTTTCCACTCAATCTCAATCGAACGTAGGAAAGCCGAAATCTATTTTGACCGTATACAGATAGTCCCCTCGATTCTCATGAAGGATGTGGTGAGAATCGATATGATTTTCGACGGTTCGATCGGGTAACAAGCTGACGTTTTAACAGGGATCGATTATGACGTATGTGATAGCTATTCCATCGATTTAGTCTTTCAAAGTTTTTATTGCTTGTCAGACGGTGGTCGGCCACCTCTGATATTGAACCGTCATGATGCGAGCTTATAAATAACCCTTTCTTTTATCCTTTACTACTTTTACATCTTCTTTCTTCTAAATTTTCCAAATCCCTTTTTGTACTCTCCAACCAACTTACCAGTAAATCTGTGATTTCTTTCTGCAGAAGCCCCTCTTTAATTCTACCAAATCTTTGTCACTTTTCTCTATTCCTTACTTCTGAAAAATCGCGAAATCATCACAAACCATCCCTCAGAAAGAGAAAGCTTCATCTTCACAGTGTGCCGCCGATGCTACGCTGGTAGAACCACGGCCTGAGGAGTGCGTTCCCCGGGGGGGTGCGTCCTTACTTATGATTTCAAGGTCGATAAAGGCTCATCGGTCCCAGGTCGATGTGAACCGGTATCGAGATATATATGTTCGATAACCGACAAGCACCTCCAACAGCTACAGAAGGATTGCAGTTGGGATAAAAAAGACATAATGATTCCTTCCTCTAACGAAGATATCACTTCGCACATGAGAGGGTTTTTGAATGTGTATTCTTCTCCTTTCACGTTGGGTCCCCTCGATTCCGTTATCATTGATTTCTACCATCAATACCAAATTACCCTAGGCTAGGTCCACCCATCCTTTTGGTGGATCATTATCCTGATCCGATATTTCGTGAGCAAAATTGAGGAGATGCCGTTCAGCCTCGACCATCTTATCCGATTATACCATCCTCGACTTTTTCGAGGAGGGTTAATAAAACTTCAGCGTCGGGCTATCAAGGCTCTGTTCTCGAGTATTGACGAGGACAGGGACCGGGGTTGGATGAGCAGGTTCATTCGAGTAAGGACTTCGGACCTAATTCCGATTGAAAAGATGCCCTTTCTCGAGGAGTGGAATATGAAACGTAAGTGTGATCCTGCTGTTACTTCTTTTTTGTTCTTTTATTTCTTATCTCATCTACACTCCTCTTTTTATGATGTAGCGGTTCCCTAGATGCCCGGAGCAGTTCCCGATCTCAAGAACTGGGTATGAGCTCTTGTTTCGATCTCCACATACGCCGAGCGCTCATGGCGTGATTTGTCAAAGGGTCAGTGGGAGGCCAAAAATCATGGTAAGCCCATTTCTCGTATTCTTCGAACGAGGTGGTTTTCAAATATCTTATTAAAATTTTCTATATGCAGGTTTGGGTAAAGACGCGGTTTTGAGGCCTTTGTCCAATGAGGAAGAAATCTTGGCCCCTGTCCCAAAATCGGCGAAGGGAAACAAAAGGAAAAGAGCCCCCGTTCCCGAAGACCCAAAATCGAAGAAGATGATGGCTCGCAAACCGAATAAGAATGTCATTCCTTTGACCTCGGAATTAGTTTTGCGTCTAAGGGATGAAGATGATGAAGAAGAATAAAACAATGGGTCAGCACTGGCGGCCCGAACAAAGAAAACCATCGATGCCCCATCGACAGCTGGATCGATGATGCTCCACGAGGCTCCGCCTCGAACTTAGGGTATACCGGAGAAAGATTTGGGTAGAGTCCCCAAATTATCGGAGATGGAAGACGCAAAACATCGGAGCCAACGGGCAGGGGATATGACCGAAGGGGCCCTCGAATCCCTTCGAACCGAAGAGAATGCTCCAGGTGATTCATTTGGGGCAGCAGCAATCGAAGATTCGCCTACCTTTCCTGCTTTTTCTGCTGGGGTGATTCGGGAAGCCCAAGCTCTGGGGACCCTCGATCTAGATAGGCCTCACGATGGAGAGGATCTCTTTCGTAACCTATTTACCGGTATCGAGGATGTTGCCGGTACTGGTGATGAATCAGACCTTTTTCACGGGGTGCGGCAGGCTTTGAATCAGGTAAGCTTTTAAAATTGTTTTGCCGGTACTACCTTTATGTTTTACTTTTCGTTAACTTTATTTTTTGTTTCTTTGTAGGAAGCGGCAGTTCATCGAGAAGCATGTTCTCGGTCTCAAAACGAGCTGCGTCGCTACGAAGTCGACCTTCAACGGGTTACTGATGAGAGGAACTCCCTAAGACTTCTCTTAGGGCAGATGGACAAGGAAATAAAAGACCTCTGAGCTGAGTTGGCTAAGGCTTACCGAGATCAGACCGATTTGTCTGAGCAGGTAATGATACTTTTGAAAGCCTATGGGCTTGATACTGGAACGATGGCTAACTTTTCGGTCTCACAGCTGCAGCAAAAAAATTGAGATGATCGGGAAGCCTCGTGAGGAGGTTGACGTAATAAAAATTGAGTCTTTGCAGTGGAAAGAAGGTATGGACCGCTTTGCTGCAGAAAAAGAAACTACTCAAGCCCAGTTATCATCGGCTGAAACCCAACTTCAGAAAATGAAGGAAAAAGGCTAGGTTAGAGGAGCTTGAGGCTCGATTGGACTCTGTACTTGCCAAGTCCTAAACTGATGCCGAAAAGGCAAAGGCTGATGCAGATGCACTCGTGGCCGGCTATCGGGCCGATGCTGAAGCTGCCTAGGTCCAAGCAAGAGAGGCAGATGAGACCACCGATATTCGAGCACATCGGGTTGCCGAACTAGCTAAGTGCCGATCCCGAAGGGAAACCCTCGAGGAGATCCATGCTGGTGGTTTCGACCTCGCTGAAGGAATAAAAAGTGCCAAAGAGCTCGAAGCTGATGCTGAAGCTTTGGTTTCCGATGGCGATAATGCTGACAATGATGATGATGATGATGATGATGGGAGAAATGATGGGAGCAAGAGCGGATCCGAGAACGGGGGGAGTCTGATAAAGAAGAGACCGCTCCCGATGATCAAGAAATTTAGTCCTTAGTTTTTACGTTGTAATCAACCATGTAGATAATTTTGTATATTGATAATTCTGCCGACCTGCTTCTGTTTCGTGAAGACTTTTATTCATGCTTTTATGAATGTTTTCACAAGGATCTAAATAACTTTAATCAAATTTGGACTTCGTAGTCTCTATGATGTGGCCTTTAGGCTTACTAGCTGAGTCAAAAATTCAAACTCGAAGAAATATAGCCCGTAGGCATAATGGTTGAGTGAGTGCTTGCTCGAACTCGAAATAGAAGTAGCCCATAGACTTATTAGTCGAGTGAATGATTAGAACTCGAAGTAATGTAGCCCGTAGGCGTAATGGTTGAGTGAGTGCTTGCTCGAACTCGAAATGAAAGTAGCCCGTAGGCTTATTAGTCGAGTGAATGATTCGAACTCGAAGTAATGCAGCCCGTAGGCATAATGGTTGAGTGAGTGCTTGCTCGAACTCGAAATAAAAGTAGCCCGTACGCTTATTAGTCGAGTGAATGATTCGAACTCGAAGTAATGAAGCTTGTAGGCATAATGGTTGAGTGAGTGCTTGCTCGAACTCGAAATAAAAGTAGCCCGTAGGCTTATTAGTTGAGTGAATGTTTCGAACTCGAAGTAATGCAGCTTGTAGGCGTAATGGTAGAGTAAGTGCTTGCTCGAACTCAAAATGAAAGTAGCCCGTAGGCTTATTAGTCGAGTGAATGATTCGAACTCGAAGTAATGTAGCCCGTAGGTGTAATGGTTGAATAAGTGCTTGCTTGAACTCGAAATAAAAGTAGCCCGTAGGCTTATTAGTCGAGTGAATGATTCGAACTCGAAGTAATGTAGCCCGTAAGCGTAATGGTCGAGTTAGTGCTTGCTCGAACTCAAAATGAAAGTAGCCCATAGGCTTATTAGTCGAGTGAATGATTCGAACTCGAAGTAATGTAGCCCGTAGGCGTAATGGTCGAGTAAGTGCTTGCTCGAACTCGAAATGAAAGTAGCCCGTAGGCTTAGTGATCGAATTTAACTTAATTCTGTTTGCGTAATAAATCTCCAAATAGAGGAATTTTCCTTGGATATAAGATGTCGGTAAAGAGGAGAAATTTCTTCGCAAGTCACTACACATGTGTTCATGTTTCGCGCCTGGGTTCGGATCTACATGAGCATGGTTCGTTTTGACCATTTGGCTCTTACAAATTTTCCTATTGGAACACTGTTGTTGTGAAATAACTTTCTTGCATCTGAACTCGATGTATTTGAGGGCCCAATGCCCCCCAGTATTCGAGGTCGATTGTAAAGAGGCCTCAGATATTATTGTAAGTGTAGCACGATCATTGGTTGCTTCATTAAAAACCTTGCCGAAAAACCCATTTGGGATGAAACCGATCTAAGGAAAAAAGAGTGCAATGCGTGCTTTCAAGCGGAGGATCCATCTTAGCTCTTGTTCGGACTTCTGCAGGGGACAGTTTTGAAACGTAAATGAATATGGAAGGGTCGTACCTTAGTAGTAGTATCCTTTTAGATGTGATACATTCCAACTGCTTGATAGCTGTTTGCCGTTTATAATGCCGAGCCGGTACGATCCCTTTCCGACGTTCTCGAGAACCTGATACGGTCCTTCCCAATTTGGTCCTAGTTTTCCTTCGTTCGGATTTCGGGTATTGATGGTGACTTTTCTTAACACTAAGTCCCCAGGCTTGAAATGGCGAAGCTTGTTTCTTTGATTATAATATCTTTCGATTTGCTGCTTTTGGGCGGCCGATTGGACGAGAGCAGCTTCTCATCTTTCGTTCGATAATTCGAGGCTGGTATTTATAGCCTCGTTATTTGATTCTTCCATCGTGAATCGAAATCTGGTACTGGGTTCACCGACTTCGACTGGTATCAATGCTTCAGACCCATATACTAAGGAGAATGGGCTCACCCCCGTATTGGATTTTGACGTCGTCCGATATGCCCAAAGGACTTCGGGCAGGATTTCTCTCTATTTTCCTTTAGTTTCGTTCAACCTCTTCTTTAGGTTTTGAATGATAGTTTTGTTCGTTGATTCGGCCTGTCCGTTCCCACTGGGGTGGTCTGGCGTTGATAGTATCCTTCTTATTTTGTGATCTTTGAAGAATTTTGTTACTTAGCTGCCAACGAATTGTTTCCCATTCTCACATACTATTTCGGCGGGTATCCCGAATCGGCATACGATATGATCCCAAATAAAGTCTATAACTTCTTTCTCTCTTATTTTCTCGAATGCCTGCGCTTCAACCCATTTAGAAAAATAGTCAGTCATAAATAAAATGAATTTGGCTTTACCTGGGGTCGATTGCAGAGGGCCGACGATATCCATTCCTCATTTCATGAACGTCCATGGGGATAGGACTGAGTGAAGTTGCTCTCCGGGTTGATGGATCATTGGCGCAAACCTTTGACATTTGTCACATTTACGAACAAATTCCTTCGCATCTTTGCCCATATCGATCCAGTAATACCCTGCTCTGATTATTTTTCGAACTAATGTATCGGCACCAGAATGATTCCCACAAGTGCCCTCGTGCACTTCCTGTAGGATGTAATCGGTATCTCCCGGACCTAAGCATACTGCCAACGGTCCATCGAATGTCTTTCGATATATCATTCCATCCAAAGCCAACGTGAATCGAGCAGCTTTAGTCCGTAAGGCCCTAGAATCTTTAGGGTCCGATGGGAGCTTTCCGCTCTTTAAGTATTCAATATACTTATTTTTCCAATCCCAGGTTAAGCTTGTAGAATTTATCTCGGCGTGACCTTCTTCAATTACCGATCTCGAAAGTTGAACTACAGTCCCCGAGCTCAAGTCATCTACCTCGACCGACGATCCCAAATTCGCAAGTGCATCGGCTTCATTGTTTTATTCTCGTGGAACATGCCGTAAAATCCATTGTTTGAAACGGTGCAAAGTGACAAGCAGTTTGTCTAAATACCTTTGCATTCTACCTTCTCTAACTTCGAAGGTTTTGTTTACTTGACTCACCACCAGCAAAGAATGACAATTGGCTTCAATGACTTCTGCTCCAAAGTTTTTAGCTAGCTCGAGACCTGCAATCATGGCTTCATACTCGGCCTCGTTGTTAGTCAATCTGGTAGTTTTAATAGATTTCTTAATAGTGTTTCCCGTGGGTGGTTTAAAAACTATGCCCAGCCCGGACCCCTTCACGTTCGAAGCCCCGTCTGTAAAAAGGATCCATACCCCCGATGATGTACCCAATTTCAACAGGAGTTCTTTTTCGACTTCGGGTACAAGGGTTGCCTTGAAATCGACCATGAAGTTTGTTAAAATTTGAGACTTGATGGCCGTACGGGGTTGATATTAGATATCGTACCCACTGAGTTCGACGGCCCATTTGTCCAATCGGCCTGATAGCTTGGGCTTGTGCAAAATATTACGAAGCGGGTAAGTGGTTAATACGCATATGGGATGACATTAAAAGTACGGTCTTAACTTTCTAGAGGTGCTTATCAGTGCAAGTGCTAATTTTTCTAGGTGCGAATATCTAGTTTCCGCTTCTCCAAAGGTCCGACTCATATAATAAACGAAAAATTGCGTACTTTGCTCTTCTCGAACTAGGACACCGCTTACGGCGATTTATGATACTGCCAAGTACAAGCAAAGTTTTTTGTCTGTTTTTGGAGTGTGAAGTAGTGGTAGGCTCGATAGATATCGTTTTAGTTCCTCTAATGCTTGTTGGCATTCCGGGGTCCAAGCAAAATCGTTCTTCTTTTTGAGTAGAGAGAAAAATTTGTGATTTCGATCTGATGATCTCGAAATGAATCGGCCTAAGGCTGCAATCCGACCCGTTAGCCTTTGTATGGCTTTCACGCTGTCCACGACGATAATGTCTTCGATGACCTTGATTTTAACGGGGTTAATCTCGATTCCCCAATTTGACACCATGAAGCCGAGGAACTTGCCCGACCCGACCCCGAAAGCACATTTTTCGGGGTTGAGCTTCATGTTGTATTTCCTCAAAATTTCAAATGTTTCCTGCATATGGGTCAAATGGTCCTCTGCGCATAGGGATTTAACTAGCATGTCATCAATATAAACTTCTATTGATCTACCTATTTGTTCTTCGAACATTTTATTTACTAGGCATTGGTAAGTAGCCCCTGCATTTTATAGCCCGAAGGGAATCACATTATAATAATATGTTCCATATTTGGTGACAAATGAAGTCTTTTCCTGGTCCTCCAGGTTCATCTGGATTTGATTATACCCGGAATAGGCATCGAGAAAAGTGAGGATCTCGTGGCCGGCCGTGGCGTCGATCATGCGATCGATGTTGGGCAGCGGAAATGAATCTTTGGGGCATGCTTTGTTCAAATCCTTATAGTCCACACACATTCTAAGTTTGTTCTCTTTTTTAGGTACTACAACTACGTTGGCTAACCATTCGGGATATTTCACCTCCTGAATAGACCCTATCTTGAGAGGTTTGGTTACCTCGTCCTTTATGAATGCGTGCTTTCCCTCGGACTGGGGTCTTCTCTTTGCTTCACCGGTCTGAACCTAGGGTCCAAGCTTAGGCGATACGTCGTTATGTCTGGTGGGATTCCTATTATATCTAAATGGGATCAGGCGAAACAATCAATGTTATCGATAAGAAATTGAACAAGCTTCTTCCTGAGTTCGGGGCTCAACCCCGTTCCTAGATATACCTTTCACTCGGGCTAGTGCTCGATTAGTGTGACTTGCTCTAGTTCCTCAATTGTTGATTTGGTGGCGTCAGAGTCATCGGGAATCATGAAAGATCGAGGGAACCTTTGATCATCATCTTCTTCGATCTTCTGGTTATCTGGCTGGGTCGAAGCCGATATTTGTGATTGCTATTTGTTGTCCCATTCTCCTTCTGAGCCTGATCCCTTTATCGGCGAAGGCGAGGACATTGATTTTGCTTCCTCGAAGGCGAACATTTCCTTTGCGGCCGGTTCTTCTCCGTACACTATTTTGACACCTCTCGATGTTGGGAATTTGAGGACCTGGTGTAGGGTCGAAGGTATAGCTCTCAAGTTATGGATCCATGGCCTTCCGAAAAGGGCGTTGTATCTCATATCGCCTTCGATCACGTGAAAATTGGTTTCCTGGATGGTTCCATCCACGTTTATTGGTAGGATTATCTCGCCTTTGGTGGTTTCACATGCCATATTGAATCCGTTTAGAACCAAAGTTGTGGGTAAGATCTGGTCCTGCAGGTCGAGTTGTTCTACGACCTTCAATCTGATGATGTTGGCCGAGCTACCTGGACCGATTAACATATGCTTAATTTTAGTTTTATTCATGAGTACGGATATTACCAGTGCATCGTTATGAGGTTGGATGACTCCTTCTGTATCTTCATCAACGAAGGGAAAAGTCCCTATGGGTGCGTAATCTCGAATCCGAGATCGCTTTTCCCTCACAATCGATGTTTTAGTGCGTTTAAGCACTGGTCCCTGAGGGGTATCGACGCCGCCGATGATCATGTGAATGACATGCTGCGGTTCTTCTTGATCGTTTTGCTTGCCGAAATCTATGTTTTTAAAATGGTTCTTCGCCCTATCACTCAAAAATTCCCGAAGGTGCCCTTTGTTAAATAAGCGGGCTACTTCATCTCTTAGTTGCCTGCAATCTTCCGTTCTGTGGCCATGGGTGCCATGATATTCACACATTTGATTGGGGTTCCTTTGGGCAGGATCAGTCGGTATGGGTCGAGGCCATTTAGTGTCTTTGATGTGTCCGATAGTCGACACGATGGCGATGGATCAACACTGGAGTTATACTTTGATAATCGAGGTGCTTCTATAAGATCAGCATATTTATCAAAGCGGCTCTTGCTCATAAGTCCCTGAGAATTTTGCCCTCGATCAATCCTTCGACTATTTCGAACTGTATTGCGTCCTGAACTATTATTCATCCGATCTGCGACTTACGGTTGATATCGGTGTTCGACCTTTGTTCTCTGTCGATCTCCCTTTGGTTTTTAGTAGCTGTCCTGTTCTGATGCGCGGGTCCATAGGGAGATCCCAACTAATCATCCTCGGCCCTAATTTTCGATTGATATCGGTTGTGTATATCTGCCCAAGTTATTGCTTGATACTCGATTAAATTTTGTTTCAGCTGACGTAATGCTGTCGAACTTAGCTCGTTCAACCCTTGGGTGAAAGATTGTACGGCCCAATCGTCTGTGACCGGTGGTAATTCCATGCGTTCCATTTGAAATCAGGATACAAATTCTCTCAGCATTTTGTTACCCCTTTGCTTTACTTTGAAGAGGTCTGATTTCTTTGTTGCAACCTTTATGGCACCAACATGTGCCTTTACGAACGAATCTGTTAACATGGCAAAAGAATCGATGGAATTTGGTGGTAAATTGTGATACCAGATCATTGCTCCCTTCGATAGGGTCTCCCCGAACTTTTTCAACAACACAGATTTGATCTCATCGTCCTCCAAATCGTTACCTTTGATGGCACACGTGTAAGAGGTGACATGTTTGTTAGGATCGGTCGTACCGTTATTATTGGGAATTTGGGGCATACGGAATTTTTTGGGATGGTATTTGGGGCCGCACTCAAAGGAAAAGGCTTTAGTATGAATTTTTTCGAATCAAGCCCTTTTATCATTGGTGGAGCCCCCGGGATTTGATCGACCCTGGCATTGTATATTTCCACTCTCTTGTCTTTTGCTTCGACTCGTTTTGTGAGTTCCTCGAGTAATTTAGTAATTTCAGGAGTGGTCCCCGATTCTTGCTCGTTTGATTTCACTATGGGGGGTTCCGTTCTGGGGGTGATTTCTCGAAGCAGATTGGAATCCGACCTGCTTTGTATATGAGTTTGGCTTTGTAACTGAGCTATCGCTACTTGTTGGGCTTGTAGCATCTCGAAGATCATACGTAAGCTGCCCCCGATTTTCCCCGCGTTATGGGTGTCTCGGGTTACGGATCGAGTACCGCCCTGAATGCTTCTTTCCGGTTCGGAATGCAGATTTCCCTCCAAAGCTATTTGTGAATTGACGTCCAATGGTACTTTGGCTCGAATTTTGGCTACTTCGATTCGAGCCTCAGTGCCATCGTTAAGTGGCCTTCCGGCCCCGGGTGCCAAGTTGTTGGTTTCATCTTGAAGGCCGGCTTCGTGGTCGACAAGTAAAGCCATTGCTGATTTGAAGTTGTAAATTGGTGTGTACTGTAGATTTGTATCAAACAATCACTGTTATCTTTAGCCCTACTGTAGGCGTCAAACTGTTTACCCGAAAAATCGGATAACGTTAAATTTATGTATGGTTCTAAGGATACGTGATACCCTTTGATACAAAGATAACAATACAAGTATTTTGACTATGAGAATGGGAATGATGAACAGAAAGAATGAATAAGATGAAGTAAAATAAGCACAAGGAGATATCTTTGTATATGAGAAAAGATCTTTTGTTCCAATCTATTGCCGCTCTCCATAGCTTACAAGGATCCCCTCTTTTATAATAGAGGGTCATTACTTTATTTATAACAAAATAATAAAATAAAGTATATAATGGAGGACCCATGATGATTTGTCTCTTCCTCGATTCCCGCCAAGATTCTCTCTCTTGGTGTGGTTGTAACGGCTCTTGTCTGTGAGCTCGATACTGGCTCGAACTCGTTACTGGGTCGGCCCTTCAGTCTTGGCTTGAGTTCGACCTTCGGGATGGGCGTGTGGCGCGTTTCCGACCTCGAAGCAATGCTTTGCGGATCTATTCGGTCACGGGCTCGATAAGATTATCGAGCCAACTCCTCGAGCAGCCTTCGGACTCGAGACTCGTTTGTACTGTCTTCAGAGCTTACTCCCAAAATCCTACTCTGGTTTCTTGCCACTCGATCTCGATCGAACGTAGGAAAGCCGAAATCTATTTTGACCGTATACAGACTCAATTAAGCAACATTAATAATGAGACTACGTACTAAAATTTGAATTTGTGACATAGTTGTATGAGTCAAAATCTGCCATAGAATATTTAAGACAAGATAATATTAAAAAAAGAATTCTCGAGCCGTCGTTAGTCGAGGTGGACCAAGAAGAAGCAAGACTCATAGTCGAAGAGTCGACGAGAGCCGTGGTCGATATGTCAATAATGGTCGAGGTCAGCACCATTGATGAAGTTGTAACATCTAGTTTTTGAAATAGGATATTAAAGAGAATACTCTAGTGGATATTCTCTACACTTGTACTATTAGGACTTCCTAGAAATATGTCTCATATAAATAGAAAAAGAGACAATGATATGGGGAGGGGGGGGGTTAATATTCACTTGTAAGAATTCAATTTGACAGAAAGATCAAACACCTCTTTTTCACTAAGATTCTTGTTTATACTATTCCATACTCTTTCATCAGATCCCAGAATAACTCGAATATTCAAGAATTTGTCGGTTATTCATCATTGCCAGGAGAAACATCTATCTATTTCATCCTTTATTGGGTGAATCATTCATCCTATTTACATAAATGCCATTTATTGATATTCATTGCTATTGAATGCTACATTGTTGTTCATGCCTTTTAGAATAGTTATTGCATGCTGTCATTACTATCTAATTGAGCCCTCCCATTGATTATTGCACCCTTGAAAGTTTTATCTAGAAATATTATTATTGACTAAGTTTAACCCCTTATTACATAAATTTAATTATTTGAACCAAGATACATATTTTTTGGTCAAACAATTTGGCGTCGTCTGTGGGAATTTCTTATTTAAAACTTTTAGTTTCTTCTAAATGTACAACTAGAACGGTTCACTAACGTAAACAAAAAAAACAAGATCTCCTATCTTTGTGTACACAAATCTCAACATGGTGGGTTATCGAGAAGAAAGGACGAGGATAATAAGTGATCTCCCAACCAACCTCATGAACCTCATCAACGAAAGCTATGAAACGACAGAGTAGGGCGCGATGCCCAACACCTCCCGAGACGGGTCGCCACCCCCTCACTGCAGCATCACAAAATCTCGTGGTAAGGGAGCCTCCACATTTGTGGGGGAAGAGAAGCCCCCAGCTGTAAAAATGCTCCTTGAAGTGTGGCTAACTGACACGCTAACCAACATCCTCAACAAGCCTGTTCGGGACATAACTACAGAGAACGCAAGGATATGCACAATATAACAAGCAAACGAGTAGTGCAACCAGCCTTTTCCCACAACGACAGGTATTACTCACAATGTCATTGATAGTCCAGATGACAACACCCTTGCAACCATTCTGAAAATGATAGAAGAAATGGAGAATGAGTACAAGGCACTCCGAGATCAAATGAAAGAACACCTAGAAAGGGTCAATATAATACCGGAAGCCCCCAGGCTGTTGCCGAAGAAGGATGCCAGCCGGTTCGTCGAACAACCGTACAGTAATGACGCAGCCCCGTATGCTATACCAAAAACCTTTAAAATGCCACCCTACCTCAGGATATATGACGGCACAACCGACCCTGAAGATCATGTGACTATGTCACCGCCGTAAAAGGCAACGACCTCGCCAAAGAACATGTGTATTCCTCACATGAGGGGTATTAACCTGGTATTCACAGCTACCAACACGCTCCATAGAAACCTTTGAAATAATGGCTGACAAATTCGTAACGGCCCACACCGGAGCCAAAAAGGCCGAGCCGAGAGTGAACGACATATTTGTTGTTAAACAATCTTTGGGAGAGGGACTGGGGGACTTACTCGCCCGGTTTAACCGAAGAAGGATGACTTTGCCAAATGTGTACGAAGGGATGGCGGTCGTAGCTTCTCAGAACGGGCGAGCAAGGATGGTTCAAGAGCAACGAGGAAACTGTTAAGTTGGTTGATAAAATACCCCCAACCACTTGGGATGAAATCCATAATGCTTATTGTGCCGAGGTCCGTGCAGATGAGGACGACCTCAACGGGTCAACCCACCGACTAACCTCTGTACAAGCGAAATAAAAAAAGGATCGAAGAGACAACGCCAGAAGAGATCATCCAATTCCCGACCTAACAGGGAACAACACCAACCATATATCAGAACGGCCGTCGTCCCCTCCCCCCACTACGAAGAAGGTCTATCCAGACCAAGGACGGGAACCCATCAGAACGTCAGAGGTATGCCCCCTTATTATCTGCTCAAATATTTTGTGTATCACCTATAGAGATAGTCTGCGCCCTGGAGAAGCTCGGGCCATAGGTGAAGTGGTCGCCAAAGATGAGATCGAACCCTAACACCAGAAAATCCGACGCTCTCTATGAGTTCTACCAGGAACGAGGGAGCAAGATGGAAGACTGCATCGCCCTAAGGCAGGAAGTCATGAATATGCTATGACAAGGACACCTCAAAGAGCTACTAAGCGACAAGGGAGGAACCAATTTTGCCAGATGACGCGAACATCAAGGACCGCCCAAGCCACTCTCACTAGCTCATACCATCAACATGATCATCAACGACGATGCCTCTATCAAAATCGAGAAGTTCACCACCATCCACAAACTTAAGCAATCAATCACCCGCGAACGGTTCGACGAACTCGAAGAAAGTATCATCTTCGACAAGTCAGACATTGACGATTTTGATTTTCCTCATAATGTTGCCCTCGTTATTACTATATCGGTTGTAAACTTTGGGACCCAGGTAAATTCAGTCAATTCTTAAAAGCTAACGCGAATTTGTTTGCTTTCAGCCATGCAGATACGCCGGGGATCCCAAAGGAAATCTCCATGCACATATTAAACATCGACCCCTTCCACCCCTCGATGAGGCAGGTCAGGCGTAAATTCAACTCCGAAATTAATGACGTAGTGTGCTAGGAAGTGGAAAAACTGTTAAAAAATGGTTCCATCAGGGAATCGAAGTACCCCAAGTGGGTAGCCAATGTGGTAATGGTTAAAAAGAAGAATGGGAAATGGAAGATGTGCTTAGACTTCACGGACTTGAACAAAGCCTGCCCAAAGGATTCGTTCTCGCTACAACTCATCGACCAACTCATTGATGCAACGGCCAGGATCGAGCTACTAAGCTTCTTAGGCGCTTACTCAGGCTATAATCAAAAACTCATGAAAGAAGAAGATTAGAAAAAACCACGTTCATCACCCACCAAGGAACGTACTGCTACAGGGTCATCCCCTTCGGACTAAAGAACGTGGGGGTGACTTATCAAATGTTGGTGATGAGGATGTTCAAGGATTAGCTCGGTAAGACAATGAAAGTATACATAGATGACATGATGGTCAAGTAAAAAGGGGAGAAGATCACATCAATAATCTGAAAGAAACTTTCGACATACCCAGACGGTACAAAATGAAACAGAACCAGGAGAAATGTAAATTCGACGTAGCCTCGGGAAAGTTCCTTGGTTTTCTCATATCACATCGAGGGATCGAGGTCAACCCTGACCAAATCAAATCCATCAAGGGGATACTCAAACTCTTGACCACCAAAAAATAGGTCCAAAGGTTGACTGGCCGCATAGTCGCCCTATCAAGGTTCATCTCGCGGTCATCGGATAGGTGCTATAAATTCTTTGGCATACTTAAGAAAGATAACGGCCTCCAATGGGTTTAAAGTGCATCTAGGCTCTGAGGGAACTAAAGGCATACCTGTCGTCGCCGCCCCTACTTTCAAAACTAGAGCTGGGAGATCGTCTCCTCATCTATCTAGCTGTATCCGAGGTAGCTGTAAGCGCAGTCCTAATTCGAGAAAATAAAGGTACGTAATCTCCCATCTATTACATTAGCAAAACACTATTCGATGCCGAGACGAGGTACCCATACCTCGAGAAACTGGCCTCCGCCTTAGTCGTAGCTTCACAGAAGCTCAGATCATATTTCCAATGTCACCCCATCTCGGTCGTAATGATTCACCCCCTTCCCCCCGAGAAGCATTTTACATAAGCTCGATCTATCAGGAAGGCTGGCTAAATGGGCCATCGTGCTAAGCGAGCACGATATCACATACCAACCGCGAACGAAGATAAAGTCACAAGTACTCGTTGACTTTGCCGCTGACTTCAGCGCAAAAATAATGCTTGAATTCAAGAGGGAAGCCGTCCTAACTTCCCCAAAAAAATAATATCTCTGGGTCCTATACACCGATGGCGCATCTAACGCATCAGGGTCTAGACTGGGACTCGTACTCGAAGTCCCAACATGCGAAGTAATTCGTCAGTACATAAGCTGCCCGGATATGACTAACAACGAGGCCGAGTATGAGGTCGTCATTGCAGGTTTGAGACTAGCGCTCAAGTATACGGAAAAATGGTTAAAACTACGTTGTGATTCCCAGCTTGTAGTCAACCAAGTGACAAGGAATTTCCAAATCAAGGAACAAAGATTGCAAAAATACTAGACCAAAATCTGCAAGCTGCTGCCCGAGTTCCACGAATGTCAACTTGACCAAGTTCCACGGGCACAGAACACCGAGGCAGATGGCCTCGCAAAACTAGCTGCAGCCACCAAAATCATCATAATAGGAGATAAAAACGTGGTCCATCTCCTCAATTCATCGCTAGACCAAGTCGAGGTAAGAACCATTAACTTAACTTGGGACTGCCGCAATCGTATTATCGCATACTTGTAGGATGGAACACTCATAGGCGATAAAAAAAGGCCAAGAATTTGAGAATGCAAGCATCCAGATATAATATCCTCAATAACGACTTGTACAAGAGAACTTAGGGCGGCCTTTTAGCGAAGTTCCTGGGCCAAAACCAAACTCGGTGTGTCCTTGAAGAAATCTACGAAGCCTATTGCGAGGCTTATTCCGATAACCGAGCACTGATCCGATGCCTCATACAGGTGGGATATTACTGGCCCACCATGATAAAAGAGGCCGCAGATTTCATGAAAAGATGCAAGCAATGCCAGAAGTATGCCCTAATGATTCAACAGGGGGGCGAACGCCTCCACTCGGTCACCTCACCTTGGTCGTTCATCAAATGGGGAATGGACATCGTAGGCTCCTCCTGGTAGGACGAAGTAATGCACAATTCCTTTTGGTTTTAACTGACTATTTCTCTAAGTGGGTGGAAGCAGGAGCCTTTGCCAAAATACGGGAACAAGAAGTAATCACCTTTATATAGAAAAAAATATTATATGCCGGTTCGGCCTTCCTAAGGAAATCAGCTGCGACAACGGACCCCAGTTCACGGGAAAGAAAACCGCCGACGTTTTCGAGAAATAGCATATCAAAAGAATACTCTTAACCCCGTACCACCCCGCGGGCAACGGGCAAGCGGAATCATCTAACAAATCGATACTAAACATCATGAAGAAGAAGATCGAAGACACCATGGGACTATGGCCGAAAGTACTACCAGAAGTGTTGTGGGCCTACCGAACAACTCCGAAAATGAGCACAGGAGAAACGCCTTATTCTTTGTTCTACGGGACCGAGGCGGTAATACCAGTAGAGGTTGGACAACCCAGTCTAAGGTACTCTTATGAGAGCGGCACAAGCAACGATGAGGGAAGAAGGAAAGAACTCGACAAAGTCGAAGAACGAAGAGATATGGCCTATATAAGAATGATCGCCCAAAAATAGCAAGCAGAACGCTATTATAACAAGAAAGCAAAGGCCAGGCCACTCAAAGCCGGGTACTACGTACTGAAAGCTAAAACACAAGCGAGCAAAGATCCCAGGAAAGTCAAGCTGGGAACAAATTGGGACGGCCCGTACAAAATCACAGCAAAAGCAGATAAAGGACCATTTCAACTAGAAACAATGGAAGAAAAGCTACTATCAAACAACTGGAATATCAACCACCTAAAATACTTCAACTTCTAAAAGAAAAGTGTCCCTCAAGTCGTACTCTTTTTTCCCTCACTTGAGTTTTGTCCCAGTTGGGTTTTCTCAAGGTGGTTTTTTAAAGAGGCGACGAAGGGAACACTACAAGTCGAAGTACGTGAAGGCAAGGCCCTTGTAACTATTTAATTGCTCAACCTCTCACTATTCTCCAAATCGACCAATGAAGGGACTAGATAGACAGGGACTAGGACTGGAACGCCAGCCAACACCCAAAAATCTGTAACTTTCTCCAAGTATCTAACAAATGCAACAATGTTAAGGCAATAAAATTTACACTTTCCAGCACATTTCACTCAAATTCAGGTTATGTTCGACCTTGCTCGAACTAACACCTGCCGACCCTCGGCCATAATTAAAAGCAGGTTATGTTCGACGTTGCTCGAACTAACATTTGTCGGCCCTCAGCCATAATTAAATACAGGTTATGTTCGACCTTGTTCGAACTAACACCTGTCGGTCCTCGGCCACAACTAAATTCAGGTTATGTCCAACCTCGCTCGAACTAATACCTACCGGCCCTCGGTCACAACTAAATTCAGGTTATGTTCGACCTCGCTCGAACTAATACTTACCGGCCCTCGGCCACAACTAAATTCAGGTTATGTTCGACCTCGCTCAAACTAACACCTACCGGCCCTCGGCCACAACTAAGTTTAGGTATGTTCGACCTCGCTCGAACCAACACCTACCGGTCTTCGGCCATAATTATATTAAGGTTATGGACAACCACGCTCGAACAAACAATAGAAGCAAAAACATGCAAGTATAGAACATAAACCACAAGAAAGGAAACAAATGCAGAAAACAACCTTGGCATTTCATTTCATACTTAAACATTTTTTACAAAGGCTCATGAAGACGCCGGCAAAACAAACACAAGCTTATAAAAAATAAACTATTGGTCGTCGCCATCAGGATCTTCTATACCTTCACCCCCCTGACCACCGATGCCCGGGCCATCTCGATCCCTTTCTTCATCATCACCTTCACCCTTAGGGTATGCAGCATCATTCCAAGCATTCACTTCAAGTTGGTCTATTCCCTCATCACCCTCATCATCACCAGCTTCAGACGTAGCGTGATCATATCCATAAGCGAACCGAGCCTCACAGGACTTAACACAAACATCATCAAGGGAGACCGAAGAAATGTACCCCGCCCTATACAAATATCGAACCACATCCAACTGAGCCTCGCCGTGAATCTATTGCTCACACAGGTCCGAGAAATATTTAGAAAATCTGAAGTACGAGAAGAAGATGGTTGCCTAAGCAGTTGAGCCTTTTCAGCCTCTATAGCGGCCACCCGATCATGGAGGAGGGAAATGTCTTTCTCCAGCTCTCCAATCTACTCCTCTAGTCTATTATCCTTTACCTTCGCCGTAGATTGATAAATCTCCCGCTCGGTCCGGAGAGTCCTATTCGCCAACTCTAACATCTCTGATTTTCTCCGAGCCTCCAAACGGGAAAACTCTGCCTTCTTAAGCTCGCTCTGCTTATCGGCAACTTTGCCATGAAGGACCTCTATCTGTAGCCGGAATTCTTCTAATTTCCTGCGCAACTCAACCACTTGTGCCTGAAGGTCACCGCACTGGGTCTCTACGACCTTGTTGATCTTAAGATCCTCCTCCTTACTACTAAGAGTCCCCTCGAGGACGCTGCACTTCTCAATGACTCTCACAAGCTCATCATCCTTCTCCTTTAGCTCATCACGGAGGGCCTGCATATTTTTTCCCTCACCAAACCGCTTGCAAAACTGCCGATAGTTGCCACGATACTCGAAATATTTTTTTTTTCAGCCTTGCAAATATTTCCCCACGCTTCTCCTCTCTTCGAACACTTTCAATCTCCAAAATCACAGTCTGCAAACACAAAACAAAAAGAGTAAGGCAAACATGAAAACGCCCCTGCCAACAAAGGCAAAAAGAAAAGAAGGACAAAACACTAAGCACTCACACGTAGAGCGAGATCGGCTATGCTCCTAGACAAGGTGACGTCGTCCAGTTCTTTGAGGGTCTTACCCTCAATTTCGGAGCAAAGAGGGTCGAGGGCAAGGACCACATTCTCCGTGTTCTTCAACAAGTCGCTATCCATAGGGACCGTAATGGTCCTCGTAGACCCCTCTAACCTCATATCAAGCTGGGTAAAAACCCCCTCCACCATTTTCAGGTCGTCCGCATCAACATCTAACCCCGACTCGTTGCCTTCATCGGAACCATCTTTACCTTTATCGTCGGTCGGCAAAGAAGTATCATCAGTCAGCTGGGATGTTGATGCTTACTCTCGCCTCGAAGTATCGAAGGAATCATCGCCATTGGCCGATCTCTCCACCTCGGCAACCACAGAGGGCATACCCACTTCGGTTGCCTCCAACCTCATAGACACGGGCTCTGGCTCGATGTCGTCCCCGATAACTATGGTCCTCATCTCGCGCAATGAAAAATCAGCCGCCATTGAATCAACGGCCCAGGTGACCCCACCGCCAACATCCACAGACCTCCTCTTACGGGGCATTAAGTCCCCCTCGCTCAGAAATTCTAATCGTCTTCATCTATAAGACGACATATGGGAGAGGCTAAGGTCTCCATAGTCTCCACGGCCGCAGAAGGAACAGGACTAGATGCCCTAACATAAGGGATCGAGGTGCGAGTAAAACTAGTCTCCATCATAGGTAGGGCATAAGCCGAAGGCACAACCGCTTTTCTCTTATGGAACGATGGGGCGAGAGTTTTCGACCTCCTCGAAGGCGTGCTGGATGATCCTAAGAAAAACACAGGAAAAGGGGAAATTCAGCAAAGTAAACGGAAATAAAGGGAGCCAAGACTCCAACAAAAAAGAGGAACTTACCAGTCGACGGGGGATCCGACCCAAACCTCTTGAAGAAGCATGGCCATTCATAAATCCCTGCGATCTGAGGGAGGAGCCGACCGACCCAACCAAAAATGTCCTCGACCAAAGGAGGAGGCGAGGTCTTGGCTGCATAAGAAAAGAACAAGAGGCCATAATCCACGACTAAGCAAAATAAACCAAGTACCTACATGCAAGGAAGTTAGGCGCTTACGAGTGAAATTCCAAGCTTCAGGGAAGCCGTCGACATTGGCCACCATGTCCTTAGCTCTGAAGAAGAAAAGGTTGATCCAGAACTTGCTGTTAGCCTTGTCATCCATCTTCACCACCAGGTACTTGCCTCCTCGGTGGCGAAGGTTCAAGATCGTCCCCCTATAAAAGCTAGGGGAGAACATGTGAATCAAGTGTCAAAGTTTGATCTCGACCCAGGCCAACTTCGCAAACTTGGTAAGCATCCTTATGAGCTTGTAGACATACAAAGCGAGCGGAGCCGGGAAAATTCCATAGAAGCGACAAAACTCCTCCGCCGGCGAAAGGAGATGAAATCGGGAGGGTTGTATTTAGCCTTAAGCTATAACAAATCAGCCTCCTACACTTAAAGGTTTCGGGCTCAGTGTTAGGCAATTTTGAGAAATTAGACCCGTTATTGGGGTTATGAGGAACTATCTCCTACACCATCTGGAAGCTCCTGTCCTCAATGACAGTAGGAACGCTCTCCGCATGAGGAGGAAAAACTATCGCTAGAGGGACCAGGCCACTTCCCTCGCTGGACTCAGAAGGTACATTAGACATATTTTCAATGAAAAAGAGGAAGGTATCAAATAACAGAGGATTAAAAATGATAAGGATCGCTGGAACAAAGGGAAAAAATGCACAACAATGGAAGAGGAAGAAGAAGATATATGGTTTCAATGCAGGAAGTCTGTAAAGTTTGAAATTACACCCTCAAATCCCTATTTATAGGAATTCAGGCATCAGAACCAAGAAATTGGCTCATCATTACTTGGCACCGGAATCTAAGTGGCATGACCAATCAGGAATCCCGCGTAAACAAAGCAACGCATTGGGAATATGCGTCATCATGACGCATGAGGTCATGGTGTCACCTTGAGTGGACAACACAACTCTAAAATTTGCGGGTCACGAAGGGCCACGTTGCAGCTCGCTTTAATCATCACGACCCGATCAGCTCGTCCAATCGTTTCGACTGCAATGAACAGAATCCGCTCATCAAGTGCGCCTGAGGCCGACCTCAATAAGTGAAGTGACTAACTGTATGGGTCAAAATCTACCCTAGAATATTTAAGATAATATAATACTAAAGAAATAATTCTCAAGCCATCGTTATTCTAGGTGGACCAAGAAGCAACAAGACTCATAATCGAAGAGTCGATGAGAGCCGTGGTCGAGATATCAATAATGGTCGAAGTCGAGCACCATTGATGAAGCTGTAACGGCTAGTTTTCGAAATTGGATATTAAAGAGAATATGCTAGTGGATATTCTCTGCATTTGTACTATTAGGTCTTCCTAGTAATATGTCTCATATAAATAGAAAAAGAGACAATGATATGGGAGGAGGGGGTAATATTCACTTGTAAGAACTCAGTGTCACGGAAAGATTCCCTCTCTCTTGCTAAGATGCAAACGCCTCCGTTTCACTAAGATTCTTGTTTATACTATTCCATCAGATCTAAGAATAACCCGAATATTCAAGGATTTGTCGATCATTCATCATTGTTAGGAGAAACATCCATCTATTTCATCCTTTATTGGGTGAATCATTCCTTCTATTTATTTAAATGTCATTTATTGATATTCATTGCTATTGAAGGCTACATTGTTGCTCATGCATTTTAGAGTAGTTATTGCATGCTGCCATTACTATCTAACTGAGCCCACCCACTGATTATTGTACCCTTAAAAGTTTTATCTAGAAATATTATTGTTGATTAAGTTTAACCCCATATTACATAAATTTAATTATTTGAACCAAGATACATATTTTTTGCTCAAACAATAGTGAACTTATATCATCTTAACCATTATTAGACATATTATTTGTCCACATAAGACTCAAATAATCTTTATGTTTTCTGAAATTCCTAATTTTAATTGAGGAGAATCTTGAAGATATTTGAAACGGCGAAGGTCCAAATATACCCCTGTACTTTCGAAAATGGTTTAAAAATACCCCTCGTTATACTATTGGGTTATCTATACCCCTACAGTCATACTTTGGGTTCAAATATACCCCTCATTTAAACGGAGGGACACGTGTCACCGTCCTGTTGGCCAATTCTAAATATCTCCTAATTAATTAAAAAAACCCATTACCCATCCCCGAAAAGCAATTTTCTAAAGCATTTTTTTTTTGTAAATACTAGAAAAAACTGAATTGTTTTTTTACTAAAAACTGAAAAAATAAAAATATTGCTTAAAAAAAAACTAAAAAATATTTTCTTAAACAATATTTTTGTAAAAATTGAAAAGCAATTTTCTAAAGCAATATTTTTGGAAAAACTGAAAAAAACTAAATGTTTTTTTTTTAACTAAAAACTGAAAAAATCGAAAATATTTTTTTCCAATTTTTAGAAAAATATTGCTTTAAACAAATCTGAAAAATAATTTCTAAAGCAATATTTTTTTGTAAAAACTAATAGAAAAACTGAAAAGTAATTTTTTAAAGTAATGTTTTTGTAAAAACTGAATGAATCAATATTTTCTTTTTTTTTTTCAGTTTTTTAGTTAAAACAATTTCAGTTTTTTCCAGTTTTTAATTGCTTTTTAGTTTTTTTAAAGCAGTGTTTTTGTAAAAACTAGAATTTTTTTTTTTTTTTGCAGTTTTTAGTAAAAAATAATTCAGTTTTTTTTAGTTTTTATAAAAAAAAAAAATTGCTTTAGAAAATTACTTTTTGGGTATGGATAATGTGTCTTTTTTAATTAATTAAGAGATATTTAGAATTGGCCAACAAGACGATGACACGTGTTGCTCAGTTTAAATAATGGGTATATTTGAACCCAAAGTATGACTGCAGGAATATAAATAATCCAATTGTATAACGAGAGATATTTTAAAATCATTTTTTAAGTAAAAAGGTATATTTGACTCTTTCTGTATCTTACGGTTGACCATGATGGCTGGATCTAAGGAATGTGACCCCCCGCCACAACACACTCACAATTTAATTGGCCCATGTGAAAATGTTTAATTTTGTAACTTGCTTTTGGTATTAGCTTTACTACTTTTATGTCAAAAGTTCGAAACCACTAAAGTAAAGAGAAAAAATAAACACTGTGATGACTCACTTTCTTTGGACCTCTGATTTCCCACGGGACCATCAAATATTGTCTCATGCTTTATCTTGTTATCTACTAGTAGATAAAAAATATAAGAGAATCATCTTCACAAATTTTCGATGAATAAATTACACTTTTGGATCTGTTTCCTTTTAATTTCCAACCATGTGATATGAATGCTCGCAAGCAAGTTAATATGAATGAGAACTAAACTCTTAGCTGAATGCACTATTTGTTTTTGATAACCGTGGTGTCGGGTCCAGCTTGCGCGCACATCGACTAAATTCATTGGGTACCTGCCACCTCCCACCAGCAATAAATACCGGGTAACTCTATCCACCAAGACTTGAATAGATGAGAAGAAAATACCTATGTGGAAGTTGGAGTATGAGGGTTGGAGATTGTAACGACCTGTCACGATCCAAAATCCGTTAAAGGTCGCGATGACGCCGGACACCACTGGCAGACAAGACAACATTAAATATTTAATTAAATTTTTATTTTAATATTTTGAAATCTTAAATTTACTTCAATTTATCTAGTAAAAGATGAATTTACAGAATAAATAACAATATTTTCCAATTTCAATACTGAACATACCATAATCATCCGAGAACCCGGTATCACAAGTGTATGAGCATTTTTTAGAAATTAAAAATAAAATACAATAACTACCCGGAATACAAATTTGGACAGAAAAAAAAATACAATACTCTGAAAGAGACTCTGCTGGCTGCAGGTCGTACATAAGATGCATCTCACCTAAGTCCCCGTAATAACCGCGCCTCTGCGCCCACAAGGCCACTAGTCATACATGTACATGCGCAAAACGTGCAGCAAGTGTGATATGAGTACATAAATCAACGCGTACCCAGTAAGTATCCCGCCTAACCTCGAAGAAGTAGTGACGAGAGATCAACTCTGACACTTACTGTGGCCATCAATAATATAATTGGTCGTGGATTTATTAAAAACGGCAGTAAACTCAAGAAAATCATGAATCAAGTAAACAATTCCTTTGATAATAAGAGGTTTCCGAATTCACATATCATCATTTATCAATTTATCTCAGACCAGGGAGGCAATATCATTATTTATAAATTTCAAGGAAAGCAATACAAGCATGTGAAAATCATGCCGAGGTCGTACGACCCAATCCAATAAATATTTAAACTATGCACTACCAGAGGGTCGAATGGCGCGAATCATAGATACATCTATATAATCTGTCGAGGCGTTCGGCCCGTTCCACAAAGATAAACACATTCAAACAGCCAATCGAGAATTCATCAAGGAAGAATTATCTAAGGAAATGACAATTGCTCTTTTAACAGTCAAGAAATGATGTTTAACTTTTTTTTAAAGAAAATATATTTACCAAGTTCGATATGATTTAAGCATTTTAAATTGACAACAAGGTTGTAAATATTACAAGTAGAGCATGTTTTTGGGTCCTAGACTACCCGGACTTAAGCATAATTGTAGCTATGCACGGACTCTCGTCACCTCGTGCGTACGTAGCCCCCACAATAAGAGCACATATTGATTTATTTTACCTATGGAGAAAAAATCCCTCTTACAAGGTTAGAAAGAAGACTTACTTCGCTCTGAAGTTCCTTCTCTGGCTCCCAAGCCTTTCCAATAACTCGAACCGATGCTCCAGGCTCAAAAACTAGTAAATAAATGTGCAAATCCATGAATATATACTCTAATACTCCTTATAATCCAATTTATAACAAATTCCAATTTCGTTCTAAAAGCCGATGAAAATCACCCTCGGGCCCAAGTGCCCGGATTCCGAAATTTTTGAACATAAACATTACCCATAACATTACGAACTCAAATATATAATTTATTCCCAATTCCATGTCCAATTTCGTGGTCAAAATCCAAAAATACCTAGTTCTAGGTTTTTCTTCAAAATCCCAAATTTTCACTAATTTCTCATGATTTTCCAGGTAAATTTCTAGATATAATCCAAGTATTTAACTTGCAATAGGTGAGAATCCCTTACCTTAACATAGATGATGAAGATGGAGCTCCAAAATCGCTCCTAGGTGAGCTCCTACGGAGGAAAATGAAATGAAAATGGCCAAACTCCCATTTAAATCAATCTGCCCAGATGTTGCCATTCTTCTTCGCGAACGCGGAACCTTCCTCGCGTTCATGAAGCACACGAGTCACTGCCCCAGTATTTCTCTTACGCGAACGCGAGGTTCCTCCCGCGAACGCAAAGCACACCGGGTCAGACCTTCGCGAACGTGATCCGTTTTACGCGAACGTGAAGCACAACCTCCCATGCCTCACAGTTACACTTCGCGAACGCGATTCCTTCTTCGCGAATGCGAAGGGTAAATCCCAGCAGCCCTCAACTTCCTCTACGCAAATGCGGGAATTCCTTCGCAAACGCGTTGAAGGAAACCAGACACCAGCAAATTTGATGCTTCAGCCATTGCCCAAGTCCAAATTCCAACCCATTAACTATCCGAAATCCACCCGAGGTCCCCCGGAACCCCGTCCAATCGCACCAACCAGTTTCAAACCATAATGCGGACCTGTTCGAGGCCTCAAATCACATCAAACAATGCTAATACCATGAATCATACTGCAATTCAAGCTTTATGAACTTTAGAACTTCAAACTTCCTCATTCGATGCCGAAACCTACCAAATCACGTCTGATTGACCTCAAATTTTGCACACAAGTCACATTTGACATTACGGACCTACTCCAACTTCCGGAATCAGATTCCGACCCCGATATGAAAAAGTCCACTTCCGGTCAAACTTCTCAAAAACCTTCAAATTCCAACGTTCGCCAAATGACCTCAAAATGACCTACGGACCTCCAAATCCACCTCCAGACGCGCTCCTAATACCAGAATCACCATACGGAGATATTCCCAGGCTCGGAATCCCAAATGGACATTGATAACATTGAAATGCACTTCTACCCAAATTTATGAAATTCTTCCAAAATGCTAACTTTCACAATAGGTGCCGAAACGCTCCCGGGGCATCCAAAAACCCAATCCGAACATACGCCCAAGTTCGAAATCATCATACGAACCTGCTGGAACCTTCAAATTCCCGATTCCGAGGCCGTTTACTCTAAAATCCTATCTTAGTCAATTCTTCCAACTTAAAGCTTTCGAAATGAGAATTTTCTTTCTAATTCAACTCCGAACTTCCCAAAATTCAATCCCGACCATGCGTACACATCATAATACCTTAAGTGAAGCTGCTCATAACCTCAAACCACCGAACGACGCACTAGAGCTCAAAACGACCGGTCAGATAGTTATATTTTCTCCTACTTAAACATACATTTGTCCTAGAACGTGCTAAGAACTACGCTGGAGTTGTCCGAAATCACTGTTTAGCACCTACCCGTGCTACCACTACTCAGTTGAGCACGCTGGCTCGAGTAAATATGAATATTTGCCCTTTTACTTAGCCAAATAGGCGTTAGAGCACAATTCCAACATACAGAATTCTCTGCTAGGCCTGCTTCTATCATACGAACAGCGTATCAATCTCTATACGATGTACCAGAACATAACTGCATACCTTTGCTGAATGCACACCATGCACCGCAACATTCACATGACCATAATAACATTCTCTGATCATAATAGCCGACATTCCCCGAATCTGATGCTCACCATGCACCTCATGACATATATAAGTGTAGTTCCAACTCTTGCAATACCTCCACGACGGAAGAGACGTGTAGAAATTCATAACCATTTGTCGAGTCAACAAATCATTAAATCTCTCATCTTGACTAGAATCATCACCCCATTATGAACCGAGTAATGGTATATGATCTTTAATATGCTTCATATAATTCGATCGCATTGATCCCAGATCCCAAAATCTCATGTCACCCAGTATAAGCTGCCCAGGTAATAAGCCACCTCAGGCACTGCCAAAAGTCGCATATGATGCCACAATCTACCAATAAGCTACAAACCCGAACGTGATACCTAAGGAAAATGAACTCTAGAAAGGATTACTCAACTCGCGTAACTAGTTAGACAACCGAAAAGGTGTCATGAACCTTCCTCAGAAAATGGGATACAAAATGTTCAGAATAGAATATAAGGGACCGTACTCAACATCACACTGTTGCGGCGCGCAACCCGATCCAAACAACATACCCGTGGCGGCTTGCCACCCGATCCACACATAAAATCTATAATGAAATACTTACCGAGCTAGAATGCTCATTACTACAAATACCCGAATATCGGCCACAAGCACGCTAAGTGCATAATACCATCCCTGGGAGGACTGACATCGCCATACGCTACAAAACCCAAACACAACTAAAGTGCGATATATGATCTGAATCTCGAGAGCCATCCCGCTCACATAACCCTATCGTTATGCGGAACCTCAACACATAGGAAATTTATCAAGCTGTTTCACAACTCACACGACATAATATAGTATTACATGAAATAGACGACAACGAAATAACATCCAACGTCCGAATACTCCTCCATAAGGAGCGTTATGATGAAATAAACACATCCGGCCTGACATAGAGCCCATATTCACATTTAAATCCATCCACAGACCTCAAGCCGATTCTGATCGCACCTAACTAGGCTAATAACCTTTCAAGGATCCATAATAACCCTTTTTCCCACAACACACGAGAACATCCATCACAACCGGAACAAACTTCCATAGTCCACAACCAAGTGAATCGAGCGCCCTCCAGGCATAAATTCTCACATGAACAATAGTACCGCAATCTCCATACTTGGTTTAAATCTTAAATCAATCAAGTGACTACATGTCACACTTATACAATCTTCCCGTGGGACACGCTCCCACGACTTTCCGCACCGGGTAACAAGTCTGCACATCCATACCACCGGCCGCACAAATGCTGTAAAGAAAATCAAAAATCCGAAATCACTACTCAAAGCCTCTTACACAGGACACCAATCTCAGGTGACGCTAAAGACAATACCAGCTTACTCTAACCATCTGAATCCTTTCCCGCTCATCCGAGCTCTTGACATTCTTGTCAATACCGAACCACATCCTCAACTTCCAAATCTCATGCTAATTACTGCACTTAATCATGCCAATGAGCAAGAGCACAAAAGTTTCATCATAACTCCGGAACCACTAATAGAGTAAACACTTCATCATAAGGAAACATTAGCTCATTTCAAGAGAACCATTGCAACACGCAGTCAAATTCCCATGACCACAGAAAAATACAACCCAACGGTGGCTGTCAAATCTCGCATGTACTGTCACAAATCACATGAATAACCCAACACACTGAAGGAGCTGATCATTGCCATCATTATGCCGATTCAACCATTGCTAACCAACCCGACTCTTTCTAATTTACCCTGGATTTGCCTTAGGGATAATAATAGCTCCATTCAAAACATGGTGAACTCAATCCGCACTCGTCCTGAGTGATCCTATTTCACAAGACCACATTGTCTCAAAACCCACGAACCATTTCATACCCTCTTTGTGCGCATAATCGCGTATTCAACTGATGTACCCATTCTGACTATTTTTCTATAAATCCAAAGTTACATGCTCTCCTTCCTCTCATGATACCTCGTAGACCAAAGATAACACGAAACACTCTAAGCTCCTTTATCATAATCCGCTGCAAAAGCTCGATATTCAACCATACTATGGACTCGAAATCCTTAGGCACCCCACTTTAACCTTTGAATCCATTAGGACCGTTGTTAAGAGTCACCCATTCTGACTTACCCTCGAATATAATCAAAATCCAAGGCCCTGATAGCACACAAACACTCTCTCAAAGAAGCAACCAGCTGAGTTGTTTTTTCTTATACACCTCTTCCACACGAAGCATAGGCTCTGAGTCTTCCCCAAGCCTGAACACGAGTCGATAAGGCCAAATATATCCCACATTCATCAAATCCTTTGCTCTAACTACCACTGATGTTCTCTTTCTTTAGTTTTAATAACCCGCCAATATGCCGATAACTAGAAATCTCACAAATGGATGACATCTAATCCAATCATAGGCGGTGGGACTCTCCCACTTAGCTTAAAGTCACCTATTACACAACTCTGGAACCCACCAAGATTCTTTCTTCATTGACATGATCTAGCACAATCAACCCGTCAAATTCCTCGAAATCCTTCCATTAACCTTTAATGAACACTCCGAACCACTAGCCACATTTACATATTCAACCTCTTACTGGGTAGCCAGTAGAATTCTTTGCAAATGCTTCGTCAACACCACGCAACCACTAACCTACTCACATGAGATATCCCACCTGTGGAAATTCCATGTCAACATCCTCCAACAACGCTGCACTGAATACCAGTACCACGCAGCCAATAAACCATCCTGAGCCCGTGTTCATTCACCAGCTGTACAAGTCCATTCACTCCTCATGGACACCAACTAAAAGTGCGACAGTACCTTCCAATCCAGAGTCATGTTGTATCTTGCTTCATATAAAGCAACTCCTTTCTGTTGTATCCCATCTCCCGCCGTATAATAGCCAATATTTCAAATTAAGTCCGTAGACCCAATCACCGTCCACCATAATTCCCAATTTACTCTAAACTTTCCTCAAAGAGTGTAGCTATCCTATCACAGAACCCACCTGCTACTCTGCCACTCTCCCACTTTGGTCAAACTCACTCCTTTAAGCAACTCCTCGACTTCTACTTTTCACACTTGACCTCCTAACAATTCCACCACTGCAAGACACCTCCCACATGTCCTTCCCCGTCCTTCGCTTCCCAATTGTTGCTCCAAACCCGAATCCATCTCTCTAACATCCGACACATGAGTCACTACCAACTCTAAACCTCTTAGAAGATCATCTTTCTCGAGCCATCAACATTACGATTTACTGATTCGATTCTGAACTACAACACACTGCAGCATCTGACAGCCGCTTCCCCGGCACCATTCATAATACTCTGCCCTAAAGGCGATTTGAAGAAGATCGCAACACCGGCGAACTTTATGCATCCAATCAAGGACGATGACACCACATCACAGATGAAAATTCCACCGCGCTCGAAATACCAAGTCTCGTTACTCCATCAACCCAAACCTGAACATTCATAATCCGATTGCCTTTCCTTCGCCGGAAATAAAATATTGGATCTCTGAATCATGCACTGAGTAAATTTCTTTCCAAGTCATTCACTGAGTAAACCTCTTTCCAAGTCATTCACTGCTTCGATGCATAGACAAACATCCTACCATTACACAAACATGGTGTTATAGAAACGCACGAGTCATCATAACAATCAATGCCAAACCTCAAAACCTTAGGTAATACTGATATTAAGATGCAACAACAGAACGGCCTTCCACAAGGTGACGACAATAGCCCATTCAAATACGCAGGGAGAAACATCATGCACCATATCTGTAGTACCATTAAAATTCCTCGATTCCCAATTTATAACAACACTTCACGTCACATAAGACTAAATAGGAAGGGAATGAAGGAATAAGCCTTAAAGGAATCAAATCGCTCGATGAGGAATCAAGAAGGGAAGTGCTACTAACAACCCTGTAGCCTCTCAAAGATAAGTGCAGACGTCTCTGTACCGATCCGCAAGACTCTACTAGACTCGCTCCTGACTAGTGAGACCTAAGTGAACCTAGCTCTGATACCATGTTGTCACGACCCAAAATCCGTTAAAGGTCGTGATGGCGCCAGACACCACTGTCAGGCAAGCCAACACTAAATAGTTAATTAAATTCTCATTTTAATATTTTGAAATCATAAATGTACTTCAATTTATCTAGTAAAAGATGAATTTACAGAATAAATGACAATGTTTTCCAATTTCAATACTGAACATCTCATAATCATCCCAGAACCCGGTGTCACAAGTGCATGAGCATTTTCTAGGAATTCAAAATAAAATACAATAACTGTCCGGAATACAAATTTGGATAGGAAAGAAAATACAATACTCTGAAGGAGACTCTGCTAGCTGCGGGTCGTACATAAGATGCAACTCACCTAAGTTCCTGTAATAACCACACCTCTGCGCCCACAAGGCCACTAGTCATATATGTACCTGCACAAAATGTGCAGCAAGTGTAGTATGAGTATGTAAATCAACGCGTACCCAGTAAGTATACCGCCTAACCTCGAAGAAGTAGTGATGAGAGGTTGACTCCGACACTTACTGTGGCCATCAATAAAATAATTGGTCGTGGATTTATTAAAAACGACAGTAAACTCAAGAAAATCATGAATCAAGTAAACAATTCCTTTGATAATAAGAGGTTTCCGAATTCACATTTCATCATTTATCAATTTATCTCAGACCAGGGAGGCAATATCATTATTTATAAATTTCAAGGCAAGCAATACAAGCATGCACAAATCCTGCCGAGGTCATACGGCCCCATCCAACAAATATTTAAATTATGCGCTGCTAGAGGGTCGAATGGCGCGAACCATAGATGCATCTATATAATCTGCTGAGGCGTTCGACCGGCTCCACAAAGATAAACACATTGAAACAGTTAATCGAGAATTCATCAAGGGAGAATTATCCAAGGAAATGGAAATTGCTCTTTTAACAGTCAAGAAATGATGTTTATCTTTTTTTTAGATAATTTATTTACCAAGATCGATATGATTTAAGCATTTTAAATTGATAACAAGGTTGCAAATATTACAAGTAGAGCATACTTTTGGGTACTAGACTACCCGGACTTAAGCATAATAGTAGCTACCCACGAACTCTTGTCACCTCGTGCGTACGTAGCCCCCACAAATAGGAGCACATATTGATTTATTTCACCTATGGGATAAATTCCCTCTTACAAGGTTAGAAAGGAGACTTACTTCGCTCCGAAGTTCCTTCTCCGGCTCCCAAGCCATTCCAATAACTCGAACTGATGCTCCAGGTTCCAAAACTAGTAAATAAATATGCAAATCCATGAATATATACTCTAATACTCCTTATAATCCAATTTATAATAAATTCCAATTCGGTTCTAAAAGCCGATGAAAATCACCCTCGGACCCACGGGCCTGAATTCCAAAAGTTTTCGAACATAAACATTACCCATAACATTACGAACTCAAATATATAATTTATTCCCAATTTCATGTCCAATTCGTGGTCAAAATTCAAAAATATCTAGTTCTAGGTTTTTCTTCAAAATACCGAATTTCCACTAATTTCTCATGATTTTCCAGGTAAAATGCTAGATATAATCCAACTATTTAACTTGAAATAGGCGAGAATCAGTTACCTTGACATAGATGATGAAGATGGAGCTCCGAAATCGCTCCTAGGTCGGCTCCCATGGAGGAAAATGAAATGAAAAGGGCCAAACTCCCGTTTAAAACAATCTGCCCAGATGCTGCCATTTTTCTTGGCGAACGCGGAACCTTCCTCGCGTTCGCGAAGCACACGAGTCACTACCCCAGTATTTCTCTTACGCGAACGCGAGGTTCCTCCCGCGAATGCGAAGCACACCGGGCTAGACCTTCGCGAACGCGAAGCACAACCTCCCATGCCTCACAGTAACCCTTCGCGAACGCAATTCCTTCTTCACGTACGCGAAGGGTAAATCCCAGCAGCCCTCAACTTCATCTACGCGAATGCGGGAATTCCTTCGCGAATGCATAGAAGGAAACCAGACACCATCAAATTGGATGCTTCAGCCATTGCCCAAGTTCAAATTCCAATCCGTTAACTATCCGAAATCCACCCGAGGCCCACCGGAACCCCATCCAATCGCACCAACAAGTTCCAAAATATAATGCGGACCTACTCGAGGCCTCAAATCATATTAAATGATGCTAATACCACGAATTGCACTCCAATTCAAGCTTTATGAACTTTAGAACTTCAAACTTTCTCATTCGATGCCGAAACCTATCAAATCAGGTCCGATTGACCTCAAATTTTGCACACAAGTCATATTTGATATTACAGACCTACTCCAACTTCCGGAATCGAATTCCGACCCCGACATCAAAAAGTCCACTTCCGGTCAAACTTCTCAAAAACCTTCAAATTCCAACTTTCGCCAAATGACCTCAAAATGACCTACAGACCTCCAAATCCACATCCGGACGCGCTCCTAATACCAGAATCACCATACGGACCTATTCACAGGCTCGGAATCCCAAATGGACATTGATAACATTGAAATGCACTTCGACCCAAATTTATGGAATTCTTCCAAAACTCTAACTTTTACAATAGGTGCCGAATCACTGCCGGGGCATCCAAAAATCCGATCCGAACATACGCCTAAGTCTGAAATCATCATACGAACCTATTGGAACCTTCAAATTCCGATTCGGAAGCCGTTCACTCTAAAATACAATCTTAATCAATTCTTCTAACTTAAAACTTTCGAAATGAGAATTTTCTTTCCAATTCAACTCCGAACTTCTCAAAATTCAATACCGACCATGCGTAAAAATCATAACCTGAAGTGAAGCTGCTCATGGCCTCAAACTGCCGAACGACGCGCTCGAACTCAAAACAACCGATCATTTTGAGTACTAACATTCCTTTCTGTGTTCCGAGAGTTTTCCTAACTTTTTATGACTTCCGCGTGTAGTCCTTATCGATTTTTGAAAAATGTAAATGTGAACTTTTAAAGAAAATGAGATTTTTGACTTTAAAAATGACTAGAGTTAACCACAGACAACATTTTGGGTAAACGACCTCGGAGCGGTATTTTGACGATTTCGGCAGGTTCGTATGATATTTTTGGACTTGTACACACTTTTGGTTGAGGTCCGGGGTGACCCGAGCGCATTTTGGCTCGTTATGTGAAAAATTATGATAATGAGTTTTAAAGTTGAAATTATTGAGTTTTGATGATCAATTAGTATTATTTGATTATTTTGATGATTTGAGATAGCGAGCAAGTTTGTAGGATTTCTTTATACTTGTATGCATGTACGATTTGGAGCCCGAGGGGCTTAAGTGAGTTTCAGGTGTGTATCAGATGTGTTTGGATGGTTTTAGAATTGCTAGTGCAAAGCCTATTGCTGGTGTAGACTTTAGATCACGCATTTCTGAGGTATGGCTCGCTTTTACGAGCTCGCTTTTGTGGTCACTGGATCACATTTACGATAAGAGGGCTGGGCTGGGTGCCTTGGAAAATTCTCTTTTGCGGATGTAAGTCGTTCATATTTGCGAATATTTTAGTCGCATTTGCAATCCTTAGGTATTTTGGAAGCGCTCATTTGTGATGGAGGGGCTGATCACATTTCCGAGAATTTTGTCGCATTTGCAACTTTTGACTGTCTGTTGCACTGATCGCATTTGCATTCAGTGTCTCGCATTTGGAACATCGCATTTGCAAATATTTAACAAATGCGACGTCTCCAACTGGGTAAAAGATGGAAAAATTGAGACTTAGCTCATTTTATACCATTTCTCAACCCCAAACACTCTTGAGGCGGTTGTTGAAGAACGTTTTCTTTCCAAATTCATTGGTAACCAACTGTAATTCATTTTCTATCAATTCCCCATTACTTTTCATGGCTTTTTACTATCAAATCTAGGAATTTCATGGTAGAAATTAGGGATTTTGGGTAGAATTTAGTAATTTTATAAAATTGAGATTTAGATCCCAAATTGAGCGTGGATTTCGAAACAAATTATATATCCGGGCTCGGAGGGTGAATGGGTAATCGAATTTTGATCAGAATCTCGGATTTCGAACAAGTGGGCCCGGGTTGACTTTTTGTTGACTTTTAATATTTTGGCCAAGATTGAACCTTTATTAATTGGGGATATTTTCTTTAGCATTATTTGATTTCATTAGTTGATATTTGACTAGGTTTTGATCTTTTTGAGAAGTATTTCTAAGGAAGATGGTATTAGATTGTGGGAAATTATTCCGGAATGAGGTAAGTGTCTTACCTAGCTTTGTTGGAAGTAGTTTTCCTACTAATTGATATTATTTACTACATGTGGGGGTAGTGCATATACGAGGTGACGAGCGTATATGCATGTTCCAGGGTTTCCATGCCCGGGAGGAGAAATTATATGCCTCTTTGTTTCTTTATTGAACTTGATGATCCCTTAACCTATGCTTCATTTAATTTGATGACTAATAAACTCAATTATCTGCGTTAGAAATCATGTTAGAATATATGACATCTTAAAAAGGAATTTATGTACTTTTTTCGAGATTCATTTGTATACTTAACTTGATCGTAGTATTAGAAACCTATATCTATACCTGTTATTGCCATATTACTGGATCTTCTTCATTCGTAATAAGAGATGATGATTGGGGCCTTAGGACATGTTTGGCACGATGGGTATTTCCGTGCGGTTAATATGATATTGGCATGATGAGTATTTCCGTGCGGTTTGAAATGAGATTGGTTTGTTGGTTTTTACTATGCAAAAAGGAAGGAAGTCAGAATTCTGTTATGATTACTCGTCAGTTAAATACTTACATGCCCTTTTCTTTGATGTCTACTAAAGTTTGTTGTTTTGTAAGATATCTCCCTTTCGAGTTCCTTATGTAGTTACCTTCGTGTTTTCCATTTGTCATATTACCGTTATATCTATGTCTTTACCTTGTATGTTACTGTTATACCTACGCTTTTACTTGATTTACTCCTGCTACATGTCCTCTTCGAATTCATGCCTCTTCTTGGTATACGCCTATGCCTGTTACATACCTCTACTTTTCACGTGATTTACTTGTTAGATGCCTTACCTGCTACATGTCTTCACTTACCACATGCTTTCTCTTACTATATACTTTTACTTACCATGTGCCTTCACTTATTAAATGCCTTTACTTGCTACATGCTTCTACTTGCTACATGACTTCGTATATTGAATGCCTTCATTTGTTCCCTGTTTTTACTTGACAAACATCTTTACTCGATTCATGTCCTACTCTTCTTTGCTTAACCAGATTGGGTGACCTTACCTTATCCATGAATAATGCGAGGATGAATATCAAGAGGTAGACAATGAGAGAATAACATCAACAACACCCATTTTATTACTTATAGAAACTTCCTTTACGACTTCCAAAATATTACACGTTTACAGTTTAAAACTGGAAACATGTTTAACAATTACAACATTTCTAGTTTATCTTTTCCAAATCAAAATAAAACCCACAACATGTCTACGGAGCCTCTAAGAGAACATGAGTTTCATATGGGAATGCCGGTGACAAGGCCCCGTCTATACCTCAAAAGTAAAAGTACATGAAGGCAACATAACATATGAGCCCCGGTATAGAATAAGGCTCACCAAAATCCACTGAGGAGAGGATATGATGCTATCAACAGCCACTGCCACCTACTGAGGAATCACCTGCATCCATTAAAGATGGAGTGATCCCAGCAAAAGGGACGTTAGCACATATGGAATAATACTAGTATATAGAACTAAATACCCTCTCATGGAATAGAGTACCGACATAAAAGAGAGAAACATGAAATCAATAAGAAAATAAAGTAACATCAAAATGCCAAGTTAAGAGAAAGGTAAATCCGCAAGTAAATATTAATGTTTTAAAGTTGGGAGATCTTTGGTATCGATACACCACCATGCTTATGGGATGGGTGTAACGACCCACTTGTCATTTTGAGAATTAACATTTCATTCGGTGGTCTAAGGTCTCGAGTAGCTTTGAAATATGTATTATGACTTGCAATCGTGGTCAAGTTTGGTTTTCGGATGATTTAGAATTTAATTGAAAGAACAATTCTTGTTTTGGAAGCTTAAGTTGAAATAATTGATCGGATGGTGAATTATGTGTTAACGACCCCGGAATAGAATTCTGATGATTCCAATAGATTTGTATGGTGATTTCGGACTTAGGAGTGTGTCCGGATATTTATTTTGAGGTCCGTAGCTAAATTAGGCTTGAAATGGCAAAAATAGGAAATTTAAGTTTGGAAGTTAGACCAGTGAGTTGACTTTTTGATATCGGGATTGAAATCCAATTATGGAAATTGAAATAGGTCCGTTATGTTATTTATGACTTGTATGCAAAATTTGATGTCAATCGGACTTGATTTGATAGGTTTCGGCGTTGAATGTAGAAATTAAAAATTCTTAGTTTCATTAGGCTTGAATTGGGGTATGATTCATGGTTTTAGCGTTGTTTGATGTGATTTGAGGTTTCGACTAAGTTGGTATCGTGTTTTAAGACTTGTTGGTATGATTGAATGGGGTCCCGGGGGGCTCGGATGTGTTTTGGATCATTGGTTGAGAAACTAGTTAAGGATTTATAGTTTGACCATGGTCAATATCGGGTCAAGATGACCTCTTTTCGGTGTTATGAGTGCGTGATCAGGTTCGTAGCGTATTTTATGATTGAAAAGCATATATGGCTTGTGTCCGGGAGGTTCCGAATGAGTTTTAGGTGCTAAAACAAAAATTCTTTCGTTGCTGATTATCTCGTGTAAAATAATTACGAAAATGTCATTTGTATCCCTTAAATTTTCAGATTTCATTTAAATCTTCAAAACATCATATCTCCCTCATTTTAAGGCCAAATTGGGTGATTGAAAAGCCTAACTTGACTGAAATTTTACAAGGAATCCAATGGAGGCAACAAAAGAGAATTTTGGGATTATTTGCACACGAAACGAGGCAGAACAATATAAGCATGTAATGATCCAAAGGTTCATTTTTAGTTTTAGAGATCCAAATTTGATTTCGAAACTTCCGGGAGTTTGATAATGAATTATAGGAATGATATGGAAAGTTTTGTCTAATTTCATCAAGTCGCGATTAGGTTTTTAGCGCGAAACATGAGTTAAATTGGAAATTTGGACCTAGGGATTTGAAAATAAAATTACATGATTTTGAGGTATAAATCGGAGATTTGGACCTAGGGATTTGAAAATAAAATTACATGATTTTGAGGTCAAGTTGATGTCAGAATTTGGTAAAATTGGTATGGTTAGACTCATGGTTGAATGGGCTTTCAGATTTTGTAACTTCTGTCGGGTTCCAATAAGTGGGGCCCAGGAGCAATATTTGGGTGAAATTTCAGATTTTGATGGAAAATTTGTATTTTCTTATGGAATTAATTCCTATAATTTGCATTGACTAAATCAAATTAATTGTGACTAGATACGAGGCTTTCAGAGACCAATTCACGAGGCAAGGGCATTGCGGAGTAAGAAATTATACGGTTTGAGGTAAGTAACATTTTTAATCTTAGTTAGGAAGGTATGAATCCCTAAATATTGTGTTATATCAATTGTTGGAGGTGACACACATTCTAGTGACGAGCGTGTGGGCGTGCACCATTGAAATTGTGACTTAAATAAATTCTGTGGAGTTGAAAATAATTAAAGAGCCATGTTATTATCCGTGTATCCTTCACGTTTTAGAGAAATTGAGAAGAGACTCTTATTAAAGATCATGTTTAGGCTACGTGCCAATATTTTGGGACCCATGGGGTCATGTTGCCGTTGAATTAATTGTTTTAAAAATGTACACACTTAGTCATATTCATCAATTGTGAGGATATTTATGGGATCGAGTTGCGCGCCGCAACAGGCCATATTGGCTTTATATATATTATTATTATGGGATCGGGTTGCACGCCACAGTAGGCCTTATAGGCTTTATTGTTCTGGATCGGGGCTGCACGCCGCAACATGCCTTATAGTCTTTATTATTATGTGGATTGGGGTTGCCCGCTTGTAGCAGGCATTATAAGCTTTATTATTATATGGATCGGGGCTGCCAGCTTGCAGCAGGCCTTATAGGCTTTATTATTATATGGATCGTGGCTGCCCGCATGCAGCAACCCTTATAGGCTTATTTATTATACGGATTAGGACTGCCCGCCTGCAGTAGGCCATATCGGCTTTATGTTACACTTGGGCTGAAGGAGCCCCTTCAGAGTCTGTACACACCCCCAGTGAGCGTAGATGATTATATATTCAAGATAGACTTCCCAGGTCATGGACTTGCCTTACTTATTTATATTGCGATAAATTTTGCATGGATATAGGATCTTGTCCGTATCATTTATATTTGGGGATAAATTACCCCATGGATGGATTGGCCTTATACAGTATTGAGTGACTGACTGTGAGTCGATGTGTATATATATATACGAGATGGAATATCCCTAGGCTGGATTGTCCATAAACAGTACTGAGTGATCGAATGATTAGTGACCAGCAGTGCATGAGGTCTTTCCACTGAGATGTCACATTCCTCATATCATGCAGAATTGATCTATTTTGCTAGTACTGAGTTTACCTTTATTTATGTACTCGACTGTACCAGTGGAGCTCGTCACTACCAGTGGAGCTCGTCACTACTTTCAGCCCAGAGGTTAGTCTTGTTACTTATTGAGTTGGTTGTACTCATACTATATTTTGCACCTCGTGTGCAGATCCAAGTACTTTCGGAGTTAGAACTCAGTGTTCTATCTGTTGGAGACTATCAGGGTAGTTGTCTAGCCTCCGCTGACCTTGGATCTTTCTTTCTCTCAGTCAGACTTTGTATTCATATTAGATGCTCATATACTCAGTGACACCGGATTTCGTGGAGTGTTTATATCTATATTTGTCAGATTTCTTTCGCTGAATTTAAATATTATGTTTTCAAATTTAAAAGATATGGTATTTTATTCAGATTGTCGGTTTGCCTAGTATTGAGATAGGCGCCATCACGACATGTGAGATTTTGGGTTGTGACAAGTTGGTATCATACCCTATGTTACATAGGTCTCACGAGTCATGAGCAGCTTTAGTAGAGTCTTGTGGATCGGTACGTAGAAGTCTGTACTTATCTTCGAGAGGCTACTGAACCCTTAGGAAAATTTTACTTTCTTCTATTCTGTCGTGCGAATTTGTTGGTTCCGGAAACTAAATTTTTTGCGATTCTATTCTCTCAAAATGGTGAGGACACGTACTACCGCATCAGACGTTCAGCCACCAGTGCCACCATTTAGGGCAGCGAGAGGCCGAGGTCATGGTAGAGGTCGTACAATAGTTGGAGCAGCACCTATGGCACCACCAGTTGCTCCATCTCAGGAGCAAATTCCAGATATAGTTGAGCCGGTGGGGACAGCTCAGGCACCCGCTGTGCCCATTGTGATTTTTTGAACAAGGTTCGAGGCGAGTATTATGTGTTTTGGTGATGGGCCAGTCTGGAGGTCTTGAGGCCTGAGTAAGACCGCAACTTAAGCTCGGTAGTTTCGGATGAGAGAACTTTTGCGTTTGGACTTATGCGTTGGTAGTATCCCTATGAGTGGAATTTGTGGCTCGATGGGCAGTTGAATGACTATATGATGAGTATGATGTGAATGAGGCGAATAAAGTTTATTTGTGACTCAAGAGTTTGCTATTGGGTACCTGATTCATGTTTTGATGTGACATACAGTCTTGAGTTGTGAGTGCGTTGAGGGATCTGTCATGTTGTTTAATTGTGGAGCGAAGTAGATTTTCATATCGTGTTGATGAGTTCAAACTCAAAAATATTAAGTGATTCCGTGGTAATTATGGATGCAAAAGGGTATAACAAGATGCCAATTTGAGGCTAAACAGGTGGGTTATCTCCTGTGGAGTATTCTATGTAGGTGTGTTCTTTATAATGTTGAGTGGAGAGTTTTTTTTTCTACCAACGGGGCGTATGTGTTGGGATTTGAATTTGAATTTGGTTGAGAGAGTTGACTTGACTATCACGAGAATAAATGCGAACTTAGCGGATGATTGAGGTATTTTTTTGTGGGTGTTGCATAATCCTGAGAAGAATTTTCGTTGAATTGACTGCAGTATTATGACAGTAATAAAGTATGGGTATTGTGAGAGTTATCGAGTGTTTTATTCTATGGATTTGAGCTAACTGGGGGAGCCTGATATTGGCAATTCAATTTCATGAATATATGTTAAATTTTAGTTTTGGTCTAAGGCATACTTGTGAGTTAGTTATGACTTGCAGAGGTGGATATCGAGAATGACTCAGGTAAGGAAATTCCTCGATACGGGTTACATTACACTTTATGAAAATATAAAAAAATATGGAATGATTAAGTTGTTATTTTGAAGGATGTAGTGCGCACGAAGTATGAATTTGATTGGTCATGTTAAGGTAGGGTTACTTCTTTGAGTGTTGATTGTGCTAAAGGAGCACGCGTCTTTCTTCCCGTTTGGGCAGAGCAAATTAGATTTGAGTAAAGTGGATGACTCTCGAGAGGGTTCTAATGGATTCAAAATGTATATGTGTCAATTGAAATTTTTTCGAATTTGTACATCACTAGAATCGGTTACTTATATTGGATGGTATCGGGACATGCGGTAATTCTATTTGGCTATGGATTCTATATTTTAGTATAAGAAAGCAAAGTGGAACAATTTTAAATTCACATAAGGTCCTTAAGAGTGGGTGTCTCGGTTGTGGTATTTATGGAGGTGCTTAATAAGAATATATTGGCTTATGGGCCTTAGGGAGGTGTGGTTTTATGTTAGGATATCTTGTAGTGAGATTTGGGTTAGTATCGTAGTGTTCTGACAAGGAGAAGTGTCAACTTGAGGGTAACTCAGAAGAAACTCGAAGAAAATAGGACCACTGGGTAGTAGGCTAGACCAGTATGGTAATGCTATATTCGGTTCCTTTGGGGGTAATTATGATGTGGTGAGGCTTTACAGATGTTTTGGTGGCAATATCTTTGGGTTTGGTAACCTACGTGGCTTGGTCGAGTTAGAGGAATTCAATTTTGATATATTGGTTATGTGCAAACAGATTTCAAAGTGTTCCTGATGATTTCTACCATGGTTTGATTCGGATATTTTCTACTGGTGTGAGAAACGTGTTGTGTATTGTGATTTTCTCTTGGAAGGAAGCAGATGGAAGATTTCTAACTAATTGGGTATGTATTCTACCAATGACTCATAGTTGATATGAAATTCTCGTGCTTTTTGTATGGTGGTCTAATACAGGCGGTGTGTCCCGTGGGATTGAGAATTGAATGTACAAGGTGCCAGTTCAGTTTTGAAGGGAAGGTCATGAATTATAGACAACATGGTCAGTTTTAGACATTTATAACTGCTCGGTAATTCCTGAGAATGGTGTGCATTTTAGAAGGCGCATTATGTTTTGACTTACGGATGTTCATTAGCATTGCGGTACTCACCTGGTTGTTAGGCTATTGATATTCAAATTATTGTTATGTGGCACAGAAGAATTATGAAAATATTCATAGTAGGATGATCGTGCATGAAGGATGTTTTAGACATTCGAGTCCTGGAGTTGAGATCAGTTATGGTGGTTTATGTGTTCTACTAATATGGGGGCTGGGAGTTCTCAGAAGCAAATTATTTTGGGGCCACGGACTGTGAAGGTGTGCCAAGTTAACTAGATAATAGTATGTGTTATGGTTAAGTCATTGAGGACTTTTTAGAGGGCTATTTATCCATGCTCAGATTGCGTTTGGGCTATAATAAGCCTGGAATCGACTGTTGAGCTTTAAGCTATGATGTTTCTCATATCTGTAACATTGTGTGAGCTATTTGAGCTGTGATTGAGGCTACATAGGAGGTAAAATCTCTGAATGAACTTGATAAATGCCTCAGTGATGAAAGATTTTTGATTTGAGCTACGATAGCACACTTTGTACATGCCTACACTTTAGCATGTCATTTATACCAGTCCAGAAACATGAGAATCTTATCATACTCATGATATACCTGTATACCTATTTAAATGCCCCCATATGATATATTTGGACTGGGGGCCTGGGACTATACCATGCGGATAATATTATTGGCATGTGAGTTGTCTGTGCGGGTTTTGTTGTTAGCACGTGAGTTATTCGTGCAGTGTGTGGAATTTCTGTTTCCTTGATCTTTTATCTGATTAATTGTTTCATTCCTTTACATGCTATACTATCGCCTAATCAGGGCAATTTGAGAAGAAAAGAAATGTGCACTTGCACATACATATGTTCTTCTCACGGAATTTGATGAGTTGGTTTTAAATATTGTTTTGTGCCGGAAAGGCAGGATTACACCGGAATAGCTAGAATAGTTGTGTTTGGTGATATAAGGACATTGGACCTAGAATGGATACTATCAGGTTTGATTACAGCGTATTGGAAGAATAATTTAGAATTCAGCTTAAATAATTATCTATGGTACTTGTTGAACGAGGGAAAGCTCCGTGACTTGTTGATCTGGTAAGTGGTCATGAAATTGTGCTTGTTTCTTTCATTATCGGCAGTGTACGAAGGTTTTGGAATGAGGTATTGTTTGATATGGGGTTTAATATCGGTATTTGTTTTTTTGCAGCTACAGTGATTAGAAACTATTACGACTATGCGGGTTGTGTGGTATATCATGTGACTACATCTGAAGTTATGGCTAAGGCTTAATACAACTTGTTAAGACTCATACATAGTGTAGATGTGAGATTCAGGTCTTGAAAGAAATTTTTGGATGTTGGAAATTGGATTCCAAGGTTTATGGGCTAATGCTAAATTAGTAATTTTCAGTTATGTGGTATCGTCAGGCTTATATGGAATAGGATTATATGGGATCACCCCGGGTATGTGCGTGATAAGGTGAAATAGTGATTTGTAGGTTTAGGAACAACTTTTGGCACGTTCGAGGACGAACATATGTTTAGGTGGGGGAGAATGTAACGACCCAACTTGTCATTTTGAGAATTAATGTTTTGTTCGGTGGCTTAAGGTCTCAAGAGAAATATGTATTATGACTTGCAAGCGTGGTCAAGTTTGGTTTTCGGATGATTTAGGATTTAATTGAAAGAACAATTCTTGTTTTGGAAGCTTAAGTTGAAATAATTGATTTGATGGTGAATTATATGTAAATGACCCCGAAATAGAATTCTGATGGTTCTAATAGCTTCGTATGGTGATTTCGGACTTAGGAGTGTGTCCGGATATTTATTTTGAGGTCCGTAGCTAAATTAGGCTTGATATAGTGAAAATAGGAAAGTTAAGTTTGGAAGTTTGACCGGGGAGTTGACTTTTTAATTTCGGGATCGAAATCCGATTTTGGAAATTAGAATAGGTATGTTATGTCATTTATGACTTGTGTGCAAAATTTGAGGTCAATCAGACTTGATTTGATAGGTTCCGGCGTTAAATGTAGAAGTTGAAAATTCTTAGTTGCATTAGGCTTGAATTGTGGTATGATTCGTGGTTTTAGCATTGTTTGATGTTATTTGAGGTTTCGACTAAGTTCGTATCACTTTTTAAGACTTGTTGGTATGATTGAATGAGGTCCCGAGGGGCTCAGGTGTGTTTTGGATCACTAGTTGAGAAACTAGTTAAGTTAAGGATTTAAAGTTTGACAATGGACAATATCAGGTAAAGATGACCTCTTTTCGGTGATTTGAGTGCGCGAGAAGGTTCGTAGCGTATTTCATGATTAAAACGCATATATGGTTTGTGTCCGGAAGGTTCCGAATGAGTTTTTGGTGCTAAAACGAAAATTCTTTCGTTGCTGATTTTCTGGTGTAAAATAATTACGCAAATGTCATTTTATCTCTTAAATTTTCAGATTTCATTTAAATCTTCAAAATATCATATCTCCCTCATTTTTAAGGCTAAATTGGGTGATTAAAAAGCCTAAATTGACTGAAATTTCACAAGGAATCCATTGGAGGCATCAAAAGAGAATTTCGGGATCATTTGGCACACGAAACGAGGCAGAACAACATAAGCATGTAATGATTCAAAGGTCCATTTTTAGTTCTAGAGATCCAAATTCGATTTTGAGACTTCTGGGAGTTTGATAATGAATTATAGGAATGATATGAAAAGTTTGGTCTAATTTCATCAAGTCGCGATTGGGTTTTTAGCGCGAAACATGAGTTAATTGTTTAACGGGCAAAATTGGTATCGCATTAAGCAAATGAGCTCCGAATTGAGTTTTGATTGAAGGACTAGGTTCGTATTATTATTATTTGTGACTCATAAGAACAAGAATCATCGAATTCTGAGTTGGTATGACAGAGTTAGAGTCTTGTCAATAAAAATAAATATTGCTTGTGTAACAAGTTCTGGTGTGCACCTTGAGCGACCAGATTTTACACTTTTAGCGACGGGAATTGGGCATTTAGCGACCAAAATAGTGTTTTAATTGGCCTGTTTTTTAGCTCATTTCAACATTGTTGGACGAAAGAACACGGATTGGGGGCGATTTTTTAGCAAGAAATCACGGAAAATCTTCAGGTAAGTCACTTGTGATCATTTCTACTCCATAATATTGAATTATCATCGAATAATCCGACTAGATTACATGATTTTGAGATGTAAATTGGGGATTTGAAAATAAGATTTGAGGATTTGGAGGTCAAGTTGATGTCGGAATTTGGTAAAATTGGTATGGTTAGACTCGTGGTTAAATGGGCTTTCGTATTTTGTGACTTTTATCGGGTTCCGAGAAGTGGGACCCACGGGCGAGTTTTGGGTGAAATTTTGGATTTTGATGGAAAATCTGTATTTTCTTATGGAATTTATTCCTATAATTTGCGTTGACTGAATCGAATTAATTGTGACTAGATACGAGGCTTTGGGAGACCAATTCACGAGGCAAGGGCATTGCGGAGTAAGAAATTACGTGGTTTGAGATAAGTAATATTTCTAACCTTGGTTCGGAAGGTATGAATCCCTAAATGTTGTATTTTATCAATTGTTGGAGGTGACGCACATGCTAGGTGATGAATGTGTGGGCGTGCACCATAGAAATTATGACTTAAATAAATTATGTGGAGTCGAAAAAAATTAAAGAACCATGTTATTATCCGTGTATCCTCCACGTATTAGAGAAATTGAGATGAGGCTCTTATTAAAGATCATGTTTAGGCTACGTGCCGATATTTTGGGACCCATGGGGTCGTGTTGCTGTTGAATTAATTGTTTTAAAAATGTACATTTCACACTCAGTCATATTTGTCCATTGTGAGGATATTTATTATTATTATTATTATTATTATTATTATTATTATTATTATTATTATTATTATTATTATTATTATTATTATTGTTGTTGTTGTTGTTGTTGTTGTTGTTGTTGTTGTTGTTGTTGTTGTTGTTGTTGTTGTTGTTGTTGTTGTTGTTGTTGTTGTTGTTGTTGTTGTTGTTGTTGTTGTTGTTGTTGTTGTTGTTGTTGTTGTTGTTGTTGTTGTTGTTGTTGATGTTGTTGTTATTTTATTCAGTTTTATTGAGCCGAGGAAATGTTGTGAAAGATAATTACTTGAGTTGTTATGTTTCTGGCATACGTGTTTTGTTGAGAAAAATGTTATGTGCTTGCATGAAGTTTCTTATAGGCTTTATTATTATATTGATCAGGACTGCCCGTCTGCAGAAAGCCTTATAGGCTTTATTATTATATGGATCGGGGTTGCCCGCCTGCAACAGAGCCTTATAGGCTTATTTATTATACGGATCGGGACTGCCCGCCTGTAGTAGGCCATATTGGTTTTATATTAAACTTGGGCTGAAGGAGCCCCTCCGGAGTCTGTATACACCCCCAATGAGCGTAGATGATTATATATTCGGGATGGACTTCCCAGGTCACGGACTTGCCTTATTTATATTGTGATGAATTTTTCCTGGACATAGATATTATCCGTATCATTTATATTTGGGTATAAATTACCCCATGGCTGGATTGGCCTTATACGGTACTGAGTGACTGACTGTTAGTCGATGTGTATATATATACGGGATGGAATATCCATGGGCTGGATTTGCCATAAACAGTACCGAGTGACCGAATGATTAGTGACCAGTAGTACATGAGGTCTTTCCACCGAGATGTCACATTCTTCATACCATGCATAATTGAACTATTTTGCTAGTACTGAGTTTAACTGTTGAACTTGAAAGCATGCCTACATTTCTATACCATTATTTATGTACTCTACTGTAACACCGGAGCTCGTCACTACTTTTAACCCAGAGGTTAGTCTTGTTACTTATTGAGTTGGTTGTACTCATACTACATTCTGCACCTCGTGTGCAGATCCAGGTGCTTTCGGACACGGCGACTGTTAGATCTCAGATTGCTATCCGTTGGAGACTATCAAGGTATCTGTCTAGCGTCCGCTGACCTTGACTCTCTCTTTCTCTCAGTTATTATACTGTTCTATACCGTCAGACAGTGTTTTTATCAGTCATACTTTATATTCATATTAGATGCTTATGTACTCAGTGACACCGGGTTTTGGGGAGTGTTTATATCTATATTTGTGAGATTTCTTTCGCTGAATTTAAATATTATGTTTTCAAATTTAAAAGATATGATATTTTATTGAGATTATTGGCTTGCCTAGTATTGAGATAGGCGCCATCACGACATGTGAGATTTTGGGTCGTGACAATGGGACCGATCTCTGTCCGATCGGCTAAGCCGTCTTACCCCAGTGTGTGCGGGTGGACATAGAAACACATTACCACTACTATGTGCGTGTCATGGTATCCGATCATTGCCCGATCGGCTAAGACGTCTCATCACAATGCCATGTGGGTTGACATGGTCCTTTGCTAGCTATCATCTCATCCCAATTAAGGAGAATAATTTCAACACAACAACACGGGAATTTATCACCAATCACTCCTACACCGATACGTGTAGTTTCGGATTTAGGTCATTTCAACCCACCCTTCCTCGATGACCTAACGACACTCCCAATAAGTTTTATACAAAAGAGTTACAATTCATTTCATAGCCTTTTTCCAAACTCTTTTAATTCATTGTCACTCTTGGCCATACACATAAATCATTGTTCTTGGCACAATGGCCGCATTTAAATTATTTCATATCCTCATACTTTCACTTTTAAGGATCATCATAGGTCATCAACATAGAGAACAGTTAAAAAAAATCACAGCTTTAAATACATGAGTGATAAGAGTCTTAAACACATTGAATCTTCTTCCCAAAAGAAAGCATAATGATCTGCGATTGAAACATGAATTAAAAATCATAAGCATTGGATACATTAACCATACTTGAAACATTCTTTCAAATGATAGTGATATAATAGGGGCAATTGGAATATAACTTGGGTACATAAGCAATTATGTAAATCGGTCATTAGAAGCAATTCAGAACAATAAAAATAGGAACTTGAACGAAACCATGCTTGGAGTTTACACGAAATTCGTGGAATTCAATTATACAAGAGGAGTTTAGCCAACATACCTTATTTGAGCTTTTCCTTAGAATTACTACAATTTTTCAAGTCTCCTAGCGATATCAATCTATAGAAACATAATCAAAATCACCATAGTTAGAAAGGTGCTCATGGTTTTGGCTCGTATAGACATTTCATCAAACACTACAAGGTCCTATGGTGGTAATCCTTCATCCCACAACCAATATCAACTAACGATTCATCCCAGATAATTTAACAACCTCCATGACACCTCTATCGACACATGCATGCCCAAGACGCACCCCCAATTCAAGAACCATACCTACCATTCTTCCTATACACCTCAAAATTCAAAATACATGTTTATGATTTCAATCCCCCTCCAATAAACCTCATAATAGTGAAATCCTACCCATAAATTCATGATTGGACGTTGCATGAGAGCTTAAGACAAGGACTTACCCGAATAGTTGATGGCCTAGAGAGTGGCTTCCTTAAATCTTCAAAATTAGGCAAGAATTGATGAGAAAAATGGTTGGAGCTTCTCCCTCCCCCCCCTCTCTCTAAAATACACCCTCTCTCTAAAACAACCGTTAAAGCCATCCAAAATAACCCCCAAGGACTTTTTATTAAATAGTATAGGGTACAATTTTCTAACAATTAACCATTCGAGTCAGGTCTGCGATCATAAAATGCACCACATAACAGGTTTGCGGTCCACGAAAGGGATTGCAAAATCGTCCTCCAAAATTGGGCTGGCCTAGTCTACGGCCCATTCTATGGTCCGCAGTCACTTATGTGACTACGAAATGGATTGTAAAACCTCCCTCAAGAAAATCCTCAAGTTGGTTCTGCGATGGAAGTGCAACCTACGAAATGGATATGCGGTCGCATAGTGGACCGCGAAATGACCATCACAATTGAGCTTCTCCTGTTCAACTCCGCGACAGTTCTGCGGCACGCAAAACTGATCTGCGGTCACATAAAGGACTGCAAAAATGACATGTTCTGCAAATATTTTCCACCAACTGCACAATGCATTGCACAACCCAAAAATTTCATACCGAACCTCCCATGCACATGAGCCTACCTCGGCACCACAAGACCTCAGATTCTTGGCAAAATTTCTCGGGGCTTTACAGGTTGTGTGTTATTCTTTATGAAAGCCTTGTCATTATATACAATAGACTAGCTTTTGATTTTAGAATGCTAATCTTACTTTGTTTGAGTCGTACTACCTAGTTGAATACCGCGTGTTTTTTTATCTGTGTTATGTTGTGAACTTATCATACATTATTATTATGGTTTCATATTATATTATTGTATAATTTGATTAGGTTTTATGTCACAACAGTGTCTATTATATATATGGGATCGGGTTGCATGCTTCAACGGAGAAGATGTATTATGGTTATTCTTGTCTTTTGATTTCTGTTATCATATTGCATTGTGAGACTAAGAAGTGATGGCATTCTGGGGACCTCTATCATTTATATTCTTATTTTATTTATTACGTGATTATTTGTGTATCTCTCTCGTATTACTCTTTCTGTTAATCATATGCATATGTAAAAACAATAAGTGATCATATTTTATCTCAAAACCTCATCACTACTTCACTGAGGTAAATCAAGATACTTACTGCGTACATGGGGTCGATTGTACTCGTACTACACTTCTGCACCTTACGTGTAGATCTTGGAGCTGCGTTGCTGTGGAAGACTGAGCCTTGTATTGAAGACGTACCTGCGTTCCAGATTCAAGCTACCTCTTGTTCATGGTAGTTTAGGATGTCATCTCTGTTTATGTAAACTTCAAACATATATTGTATTTATTCTTCATACTAATTTTGTAAATCTAAATTATAGTGACTCATGACTTGTACTACCAGTACTTTGGGGGGGGGTGTATAAATTTCAGTCATTTGTATTTCCTATTATTAATAATCTATCATTGAGTTTCCTTGTTCTATGTTTGGCTTACCTGGCATTAGGGTTAGGTGCCATCACGACTAGGTGATTTTGGGCTGTGACAAGTTGGTATCAGAGCACTAGGTTCATAGGTTCTACGAGTCATGAGCAAATATCTAGTAGATTCTTGCGAATCGGTATAATGACGTCCATACCTATCTTCGAGAGGCTATAGGGCATTTAGGAAACTTCCCTCCTTTCTTCCCTTATCGTGCGATCTTATTTCAGCTTGGAAACATGTAACTTTGATTCTTCCTATTCATTCATATGTGATGCTGAGTGCCAAGTATAATTGTAAACTGACGGCTTGTGATGTTGCGAATGAGCTGTGAGGTGCTGTGGATGATTGATTACCATTGCGATGTGATGTCCATGCTTAAATGATGATGTGTTGATAGATCTTCATGTTCTTCATCTGTGGGATGAAGCAGATTCTTATATCTTGTGGACGAGTGTAGACTCGAGAGAATTAGTCTGTTGCCTAGTTGTTGTGACCATGGTGGGGTTATGGGGAGTTGTTAATTTGAGTCTAGTCAGTGGGTTATCTCCTGGCATGAAGATTTGAGGTTGTGTGTTTCGTATAAGGGGTTTTTTAGTAGAATGCATATATCATCATTTTGGAGCATTTGAGGAAAATGGCTTGACTGTCACAATGGTGAGTATGCACTCGACAGAGTCTTCGGAGTGTTTTATGACTAGTGTTACATAAGTTTATGAAGTATTCAGCTGATTAATAGTGTGGGGTCGGGAAGCTATGAAGGAATGGTATTGTGGATTACCGACGATGTATATTATGGCTTCGAGAGAAGTGGGGAAGTTTGCTATCGATCATCAGATTGCATGGTCATGCGTTGCATTAGTTTATGGACTAGGATATAAATATAGATTGGCTATGATTTGAGAAAGGTGTCATCGAGGATGATTTCGAGCAAGGGATGGCTGGATGCATGGTGTAATATGCTTTACGAGTATATAGAGGTCTTGGGAATGATTCAGGTTTGATGCTCATTGCGGATGCAGAGTGCAAGGAAAAGAAATTGCTTGGGTTCTTATTCTAGTTATTTAGGTGCTGGCGAAGTGCATGTTATTCGGTACGTATTAGCTGTGTAGTGGAGATTAGAGCAAGGTGGATGACTATCGAGAAGATTCTTATGAGTTCAAGATTCATATGTGGCATTTGAGGGTTTTCAGATTTGTGTATAGTTAGAGCTCTATATCGGTAGTGGATGGTGTCTGGATTTGCGGTACTTCTATATCAAGAATGACTCTACAAGGCGGTTATAGAGAGATGCAAGAAACGACTTCAATTCAAAGAAGGTCCTTTCGAAGTGAGCATTTTAGATTGAGTTACTTTTGGGTTTGGTAGTCTGCGTGACTCGATTGAGTTAGAGGGAATCAGTTCTGATGACTTGATTATGTGTTAGCGAGTTTTGAAGAATTCACGATGGTTATGGCCACGTCTCGGGGTTGATCTCTTCTACAGGTATAGAAGGTGTATTGTGTGTGGTGATGTCCTACTGGATTGAGTTAAATGGAAGGTTCTCTATTGATGAGGTATTCAACTTGCTTGTGGTTTAGAGTTGATTATGAGATGTGTTTATTTTCATGAGTAAGCATGATGGTGGCGGTGCGCCGTGTGGGATTAAAAGATGTAAGAACAAGGTTGCAATATAATTTTGAAGGGAAGGTCATGATTTCTAGATAGCACGGACTGTTTCAGATGTTAAAAAGAATGCTGGCAAATTTGATGTTGCCTAAGAAGAGTCTGCATTTTAGGAGGCCCTTGTGTTTTGACTTGCGGATGCTTGACTAGTGTTACGGCGATCCCCGGGTTTTGGGCTGCTGAGGTTCGATCTTTGCTACATGGCACAAACTATTTATGTGGGTATCTTCTTTGAGATGATTGTGCACGAGTGAGGTGTTAGCCATTTGAGAATTGGAGTTAGAATCAAATATGGAGATTCCATTATTCTTGAGGTTTAGAGACTGGATGTTCTTGCAGGCAGACTATTCCTTGGTTACGGACTGTGAAGATATGTTAACAATTGGATAACTGATGGCATGTGTTATGGATAGGTTGATATGGACTTTTGGAAGGTTATTACATGTTTGGTGATGATCGGAATTGGTTTAGGGGATATTTGTAAGCCTAATGAGAATGTGTATTCTATATCATATCGGATTTTCTTATTTTTACGCAATTTCTACCGTGGGTATATCATCGGGGAGAATGGATGTTATTCGTGCCCTGGTCTATGTTATGTATTTCTCTCTTATGCTATGACGTGTTGTGAGGATGTTTGGTGATTCACACACATGATGTAATCATTTTTAGGCCTTGTGGAGATATATGAGCGAGATGGCTTATTGCACCCTAGCTACGCTTGCCTCTTTTCTGTATTGTATTATGCCTATTCACCTCTCCATAGTTATATTTGTGCACTTTATTGTGTTTTATGTTGATGCATATGTGCTTAGTGAGAATGAGTACTATGGCTCGATAGGTATCCCTATGTGGATTGATATGTTTAGGATCAGGTTGCGCACTGCAATGGAGTTTCCTTTTGTTTATTTCGTGTGTTTTGTTTTCCCTTTTGTGGCATGAGTTCAAGAAAATTATTCTTTTATTTTTATACCAGTTGTACTTGTTAGATAGTCCTCGTACCTTGTTTTCTTCCCATTTTTAAATATGTGTGAGTTATTGCTTGTTTGGTGTACGGATCATGTTATGTGAAGTTCCATGTCGCCTTTGGTGTGACTTGTCGATTGGGCTGCTTGTATTGAGTGGGACGAGGTTTTTGGACCTGGGTTTTGCACTATCATATTGGGGATAAGGAATGTCAGAAGAATGATATCATATTTCCGCCCAAAATTTGGCAATGGTCCTTGTTGACGAGAGAACTCCTCAACTTGTTAATTTTATGGGTGATTACAAGTTTCTGCATGTTTCTTTTATCATTAGTAGCATTTTGAAGGTCCAGAACGAGATTTCTTTTGATATTAGGTGTATTACCAGTACCGGGTTTAGTGATGAGCAGCTGTCATGGTCAGAACTTATTGCTGTGAGTACATGAGTTATGTGGAATATCGTTTGTTTTGACCTTGGCAGTGTATTGATGGCTTGATGAAGCTTGTTGTGATTGATATAGTGTGTACATACAAGGATCGAATCTCATAGGACGATCTGGATGTTGGAATTTGGTTCCACACACAGTGGGGCTAAGGTCAAAGGAAGAATCTTCAGTTGGGGTCATGTGCATGGACATATATAGGCTGAGGTGGCATGGGATCACTCATGGGTACGGGTATGATGAGTTCATTCAGCTAATTGACGGCTTTGGAGCAACTATTGGCACGTTCGAGGACGAACATATGCTTAAGTGGGGGAGAATGTAATGACCCGACCGATCGTTTTGAGTACTAGCTTTCCTTTCTGTGTTCCAAGACTTTTCCTAACTCTATTTAATGATTTATGACTTGCGCGCATGGTTCGTTTTGATTTTCGAAAAATTTAAATTTGAATTTTTAAAGAAAATGAGATTTTTGACTTGAAAAATTACTAGAGTTGACCACGGTCAATGTTTTTGACAAACGACCTCGTATCGATATTTTGATGATTCTGATAGGTTCATATGATATTTTTGGACTTGCACGCATATTTGGTTGAGGTCCTGGGTGACCAGAGAGTATTTCGCCGCGTTATGTGAAACATTATGAAACTGAGTTTTAAAGTTGAAATTTTTGAGTTTTGATGATCGATTCGTGTTATTAGATATTATTTTGATGATTTGAGGTAGCGATCAAGTTTGTAGGATATTATTACACTTGTGTACATGTTCGATTTGGAGCCCGATGGGCTCGGGTGAGTTTTAGGGGTGTATTAGATAAGTTTGGATGGTTTTAGAATTGCTGGTGTAGTCTACAGATCTCACATTGCGTGGTTATTTGTGTATCTCTCTCATATTTCTATTTCTTTTTATCATCTACACAAGTAAAAACCATAAGTGAGTATCTTTTAACTTAAAACCTCGTCATTACTTCATCGAGGTTAGTCAAGATACTTACTGAGTACATGGGGTCGGTTGTACTCATACTACACTTTTGCGCCTTGCGTGCAGATCTTGGAGTTGTGTAGATATGGAAAATGGAGCCTTGTATTGAAGACGTACATGTGTTCCAGATTCAAGCTACCTCTTGTTCATGGTAGTTTAGGATGTCATCTCTGTTTATGTAAACTTCAAACAAATATCGTATTTGTTCTTCTTACCCATTTTGTAAATCTAAGTTATAGTGACTCATTACTTGTACTACCAGTCCTTTTGTGTGTGGGAGGGGGGGGGAGGGGAGTGGGAGGGGTATAAAATTCAGTCATTCTTATTTCTTGTTATTAATAATCCATCATTGAGTTTTCTTGTTCTATGTTTGGTTTACCTAGTACTACGGTTAGGTGCCATCATGACTAGGTGGTTCTAGGTCGTGACAGAAATTGAGGGTGGGGCAGGCTAGGGAAACGGTGTTTGGGTGATTGGGTTGCGCATGAAGGGATGGGGGTGGTAAGGGGGTCAAGGGTGGGGGTGTCATGGTCTAGACAAATGAGGGGTGGGGTTCACGTGGAGGGGGGGTTTAGTGGTAAGGGATTGGGCCGGGGGTTGCCAAGGTTGAGGGACTGTGGTGGTGCAAGTGGGAGAAGGTGGGAGCTAAGATGGCAGGGTTGAAACCATCAATTGGAGAATTCCAAAAAATATTTTCTTTTCTCTTGCTAGGAAGTTATTTTTCTTACATTAGAGGAAAATATTGTTCATAGGGAAAAGTATCTTCCAAAATATTTAAGCCTAGCAATATTTCTGAAGAATTTACAATGAGTTCTTTTGGAATCATTGTCCGCATTACCATTGATTTAAAGACCTAAAAAATGCCATACTGTTAGAAGAGTCCCACTATACCAACAAACACATGAAGAAAGAAATAGATAGGGTGGAACTGCTAAAATTTTCTATTTCTCTGTCCACTTCAAGCAAAGAGGGATTTACTGATCTTTTAAAGTACATCAACATCTTGATTCTTCAATATAACTGTAAAGATTCCAATTTATAATAGAACTAACAACACACACAATATTCTTCACAAGTCACAAAATAACCTACTACTTTTTTTCTTTTAATATTGGGGGTATAAATTGGGTGGTCTGGTTTTGATTAGTTAAAATTTTTGACCAAAAGGTTATTGGAAACCATAAAGGTTAGAAAATTTATGTACAAGCATTACAACTATGTCGCTCAATTACAATAGCATAGGCAAAATATTTGTGTATAGTCATGGAGAAAAATCAGGAATATCTATTGGAGTCAGAATAATACCCTGCCCTACCCGTTAAGAATCCTATCCACTAAATAGTTACAATAACTACTTATTTAAGCTTAACAAGGCTAAAGGTTGCACCCTATTTTAAATAGCCAAATAAGGCCCTAGGACTGCTACCTTGTTGAAGATGAAACACGCTCAAGCAGCCACAAAAATCACTTCAAATCATCTCTAAATGAACTTAAACTTCATCTTATAAATCTTACAAGAATTTACAATAAGTTTTAACAATACCCATCCAAATTCAAAATCCAAACAACTATATTAAGCTTTTAAATCCCAACTTCAAGCTTCAAAGCTTCTTCAATGGTGGACCATTTTTATTTTTCTTTAATTATCAATAATCAAATCTGAACTATAACCATGATTTTAGCTTTGCACAATAGTATCCAGTTGATTTAATAAGTAGCAGTTGAAGTATACTAGCATAGTATATCGTATAAAATTACAATATACGCCTCTCTATCTTCAAGATAAGAGTAATGTCTACGTACACACTATCGTCTCATGACCCCACTTACTTATGGAATTACACTGAATTTTTATTGTTGTTGTTGTTGTTGTTGTATAAAATTACAATATACTATTGTAGTATATTGAATATTATTACAGTATAATATTATAATATATGATATACTATTACTGTATACTATTGTAGTGTAGTGGTACACTCTTACAATATATTATGCACTGTAGCAGAATACTATTGGGTAACTTTGTTCTTCAATTTTCAGCTGCAAAATTCATCTCAATCACCTCAAATCAGCTTCAAATGCTACTAAATTTCAGTATGAACTTTTTCAAGGTACTATAATATTTTATCACATTCACTTCGAGTCAAATGACAAATCTTCATAATAAAATTTTAGATTCAGCAGCTTCAAGCTCAACAATGGTGGCCTTCAAACACACACAAAAATTCAGATATGGGAAGTTTAATATATAATCACATCAATACATGGGTTAAAAAACACAAACAAATACACAAAAGGCGTTTGAGAAACATGACACTAATATGAAAAGAGAGTTTTGAAATGTAATAATATAGAAAGAGAATTTTGGAGTGAAACTGATGTAAAATAAAGTGAAAACTTGTATCTCAAATTTATGTAGAAAAGTTTAGAAAAATGGTTTTGAGGAAATACATGGCCTTGTACTGGATTTTCATCATCCACGGAGAAGACAAAACTATGGGGTGTTTTAAAGGGAGGGGAACTGTAACGATCCGATCGGTCGTTTTGTGTATTTGAGCCATGTTTCCCCTTTTTGATGCTTCACACATGTGCATTTGTGGTTCTATGACTTGCGGGGATGATTTGTTTCGTTCCGGAAAGGTTTTGAATTATTTTGGACCCTTTGGTTCTTGGTTTAAAAGCTTAAGTTAGAAACATTGATTGATGTTTGACTTTTGTGAAAACAACCCTAGAACAATATTTTTATGGCTTCGATAGGTTCGAATCGTGATTTTGAATTTAGACGTATGCCCGAAATTGAATTCGGAGGTCCCTAGGTTGATTTGACTTGTTTTGCCGAAAGTTTGCAATTTGAGGTTTCGAAGTTTCTCTTAGTTTGACCGTAGGTTGACTTTATATCTATCGGGTTCAAGGTCGGAATAGGTCCTGAAAAATTTGGTATCATTTGGAGTTGGTTTGATGCACAACCACTTTTCAGCGCACCTCCTGCACAGGATGCCTTCAGCGGTCAGTCTAGTCGACCGGGCCAGATTCAGTTTTAACAACCACGCCTACCGAGATGTTATTTCGAGTGTGGTGATACAAGGCATATGGTGAGGGATTGCTCCAGACTTAGGAGGGGTGCATCTCCACAGACTACACAGGCTCCACGGATTCCACAGGGTCTACAGGGTTCACAGGCCGTGGTTGTTACTCCAATTGCTGCTCCACCTGCACCTCCGGCTAGAGGCGGTAGTCATGCGGGTAGAGGTTGCTCTAGAGGGGGAGTCCAGGCTTGTTACGATGCTTTTATGGGTAGGACAGAGGCTGTTGCATCAGATTCTGTCATCACAAGTATTGGTCTGGTCTGTCATAGGGATACATCAATTTTAGTTGATCTGGGTTCCACGTATGTTTCATCTTACTTTGCTTCATATTTGGATGCATCACGTGATTCTTTAAGTGCTCCTATATATGTGTCCACACCTACAGGAGATTCTATTATTGTAGACCGTGTTTATCGGTCGCGTGTGGTCACTATCGGTGGTTATGAGACCAGGGTGGACCTTTTACTATTCAGTATGGTAGACTTTGACGTGATATTGGACATGGATTGGTTGTCATCCTATCATGCTATTCTAGACTGTCACGCCAAGACCATGAAATTGGCTATGCCAGGGCTGCCGCGGTTGGAGTGGAGGGGTACATTGGATTATATTCCTAGCAGGGTGGTATCCTTTCTAAAGTCACGACGAATGGGTAATAAAGGGTGTGAAGTGTATCTAACCTTTGTGAGGGATATCATTGCTGATACTCCTACCGTTGAATTAGTTCTAGCGGTGAGAGATTTCCCAGATATGTTTCCAGCCGGCCTACCGGGCATGCCGCCCGATTGGGATATCGATTTTGGTATTGACCTGGTGCCGTACATTCAACCCATTTCTATTCCACCATATCGTATGGCACCAGTAGAGTTGAACGAATTAAAGGATCAGCTTCAGGAGTTGCTTAATAAGGGTTTCATCCGACTGAGTGTCTTACCTTGGGGTGCCCCAGTACTATTTGTGAAGAAGAACGACAACTCTATGAGGATGTGTATTGATATAGGCAGCTGGACAAGGTTACAGTCAAGAACAAGTACCCTCCGCGTATTGATGATCTGTTCGACCAGCTTCAGGGTGATCGGGTATTCTCAAAGATTAATTTGAGGTCAGGGTATCATCAGTTGAAGATTCGGGATTCAGATATTCCGAAGACTGCTTTCATGACTTCCTACAGACACTATGAGTTTTTGGTGATGTCATTTGGGCTAACTAATGCCCCAGCATCATTTATGCACTTAATGAATAATGTGTTCTATCCATATCTTGATTCTTTTGTCATCGTGTTCATTGACGACATATTAGTGTATTCTCACAGCCAGGAGAATCATGAGCAACACTTGAGGATCGTGCTCTAGACTTTAAGGGAGAAGAAGTTATATACAAATTCTCCAAGTGTGAGTTTTGTCCGGATTCAGTGGCATTTTTGGGTCATGTGGTGTCTAGTGAGGGGATTCAGGTGGATCCGAATAAGGTGGATGCAGTTCAGAGTTGGCCCAGACTGTCTTCTACTACTGAGATCCGGAGTGTTCTAGGCTTGGCTAGTTATTATCGCCGTTTTGTAAAGGGTTTTTCATCCATCGCAGCTCCTTTGACCAGATTGACTCAGAAGGGTGCTCCATTCAGGTGGTCCAACGAGTGTGAAGAGAGCTTTCAGAAGCTCAAGACTGCTTTGACCACAAATCCAATTCTAGTTTTGCCTTCAGCGTCGGATTCATATGCAGTGTATGGTGATGCTTCGTGGATTGACATTGGGTGTGTCTTGATGCAGAAGGGTATAGTGATTGCTAATGCTTCACGTCAGTTAAAGCCCCATGAGAAGAACTACCTAGTACATAATTTAGAGTTGGTAGCCATTGTTCAAGCATTGAAGATTTGGAGGAACTATCTCTACGGCGTGTCTTATGAGGTATTCACAGATCATCGACGCCTACTTCACTTGTTTAAGCAAAAAGGATTTGAACTTGAGGCATCATAGGTGGTTAGAGCTATTAAAGGACTATGATATCACCATTCGTTATCATCCCGGGAAGGCCAATATAATAGTCGATGCCTTGAGTACGAAGGCTGAGAGTATGGATAGCCTTGCATATATTCCAATTGGAGAAAGACTGTTAGCACTAGATGTTCAGTCTTTGGCCAATCGGTTCATGAGGTTGGATATTTCAGAGCTAGCCGGGTACTTGCTTGCGTGGTTTCTTGATCTTCTTTGTATGAGCGTATCAGAGATGTCAGTATGATAATCCCTATTTGCTTGTCCTTAGGCGATTAGGCGTGTAAGAGAATTATCACTTAGTATGCTAATCCAAACACTTAGAAAGTTTTTTGAGAAAATATTTATGTCTAAATGCAAAAATGTAAACTAACCTAGAAAGCAAGTAAAATTTTCAATGGCTACAAGCGTGGATACACGAGGAATTACACTCAAGTAACGATCTAATGTATTTCACGATTTTACAAATATGAGCAAGTTTATATTAATTATCCCCGGGTAATAATTCTATATTAGCTTCTTCCAAAGACTAACAAGACTTACTAATTAAATTATCCCTAAAAATATTAAGAGATTAAGTACACCCGAATATGGCTACAAGTAATTCAATCCTATCCCTAGGTAGAATCTATAAAGTGAGGGTTAACGCCTCAAGTTCTTGTTAATTAATCTTTTTCAAACCCATATTATCTTTTCCAAAATTAATTTAAAGTTAATGGGCGAGTCCTAGGGTTATCTAATCCCTTTGGAAATATTAAAAAACAAGAATAATTAAAAAATAATAACTCACTTCATAATAAATAAAAATCGTTCAATACATAAGCACAACAAGATATTTAATCCACACTTTAAATATGAATATTTCCTTAAACAAGATTCAAGTGTTAGAAAAAAATACTACACACTTAAATATTCAATACAAAGCGAGGAAATGAAGAAATGAACTTAAATGGGTAAGGAATTCTCGACCAAAATCTTCAAATTTTCAAGACCCAAGTGTGTGTGCAAGAATCCTAGCTCCCCAACTTATATTCTCTAGTCAAGAGACTGAAAAATAAGACAAAGATGTCCAGAGATCGGCTAAAGATATTTTTCAAATGTTCTAGGTCGTGTATTAAAGGGTTTGGGGTCAAAAATGTGAAATTCCATTGTTGCCCAGAATCTGCCCAGAAAATGTGATATGCTATCGCAAATAGAGAACCACTATCGTGGTGAACAACTTCTGCAAAGATACACGATCGCCGAGCAACAGTCGCGTTCGCGTAGAACGTTTGACCAGTGGCTGACCAGCTTCACTTCTTCGCGTTCGCATGACACCAACCGCGTTCGTGATGGATTAACTGCTGAACTTACGCGATCACATGGAGTTCTCCGCGATCGCATAGAGCATTCACTGGCAGCAGTTAATTGTCCCTTTTTTTAAACACATTTTGACTTATTTTCTTCCGTATCTTCTCTAAACCACTTGATACCTGAAATATGTCAATAAACCTCAATAAATGACTTCGTTTCTCAACAAAATCATACAAAAGCCTAAATATCAAGAGGAGATAAGTTGGTAAAATACCAACTTATCAAACCCCCAAACTTATACTATTTCTTGTCCTCAAGCAATTCAACAACTAAGAACATCCTTCAATAAGATCAACAATTAAGCTCAATGGCATACCAAACACCATTTCAAGTCAAAAAGGTTCAAATTAAGCACAATCTAGTGAGTTCGGTTGGTACCAACAATTAATCCAAAACATATGAATCACCAACAACTTCTCACAAATTGTATTTCAATTCAAGTGCTCAAACACCAGATTAATCAAAGTAGAAACCAAGTCATGACGCTAAAGCTTCAAAATTTGCCTCATTATCACAAACAATTTTCTTTTGTTCATTCCTCCCAATTGGAGATTGGATTAAGTTCACAACCCAAAATTTCATATGCCCTCACACTTAAGAGAGAATCCTAACTTATAAATTGTAATTTAAACACAAATGGGACATCAAATGGAAAGAATTAACTCTCACTCTCACAAAGATATTCAAATCCACATAAGTAGTGCCATAGGCTTGCCCTTCATGTATTTCTCCACTAATGTATACACACTTGGTTCGAAATCAAGTAGGACTTAAAGGATTGTAATGTAGGTTTTTGGTTAAGGTAGGGCACAAATTGGATAAGAGTGACTCAAAACCTCCCTAAGCACTACAATTTGCAATAATTATCACACTTCCTTCAAAAACTTTTTCCATCCTTTCTTCACTTTTCATTCCACCCCTAATCTTCCATTTATTTACAACTCCTTACTTTTCCTTCCGTTTTTCTTCTTTCTTTCTCATTTTTTTTAAAAATCAAGGAAGGTTCCACTATTTGTTTTAGTACCTTTCACCTTTTAAGCAACTTGCACATCACAATTTTTACAACCTTCACCCCCAAACTTAGGCTTTTAGCCTATGTTTACACTTTCAAAGTACTTAGAGAGGTAGGATGCCAAAAGATAGATCAATAAAGAACGAAGGGTTAAAACTTGTAACATGGATGCCAAAGAAAGAGTTTAAAGGCTCAAAAGGGGCTGACTAGGGAAACTATGCAAGGGTAGGAAATTCAAGGCACAATAACGGTCCAAGGAAGGCCTAACATCATTTTCAAATAAAGTTAGTCTTGGATTTCGCCTTGAAGCACATTCTGGGCAAGTACTAGACTACATATAATGCAAAACAACTCACAACAAATCTCACCACACATGGCACATGCAAACTCGAGTGACATATAAATCCAAAATCCAATTAAAACCAGTGAACCCAAAGAAAATCACATATAGCCTAAAAGGCTATTTAATGAATCAAAGAGCTTCAAATAGAACCTAAAAGTCACAACAAGGATTATCATTTCAATTATTTTTCATTTTAAAGATCAAGACTTCATATGCAAAAGTTTAAATTATGTTGGTACCAAACAAGCCACACGTTGGTTTATGGACAAAACGATCACACCCAATAACCAATTTATTCACTACTAGCTACTAAACTAACAAAAAGATTTTTGTACCTAAAAAGAGAAAAACTAGACAAGACTAATCCCTTAGTCACGCCATCCATCATAGGGAAAAGTCACCCGGTTCGACAAAAAATATTTTCTTGGAAAAGAACAGCGGCATAAAGAAACCAAGGAGTTTAATTAATACTACTACAATTAATAAAGTAACAAAATAAGAAAACCAAAACAAATGCTAACATGCTAGAAATATACTGCAAAATATCACTAATAAACTACAAACGTTAACCAATCTACACAAGTTCACAAAACAATAGTCATGCTCCAAATACAACATCACATATAAATGAGCCACCCCCAACCTAAAGTGTTGCACTGACCTCAATGCAACTAAACAAAACAAGATAAAATGAAAGAGGTGCTCCCTGAAACTGCATCACTCGGAGCTGGAGGTAGTGGGAAATTTGAGCTTCAAATCCTCCTCCTCATCGTCCTCTGATTCATGTAAGCCACAATATGAACTCAGCTTGTGCATCATTTTGGACAGGAATTTGCTTTTCTTTTTCTCATGCTCCTTGAACTTCAGTTGCTGCCTCTCAATCTTTCTTTGTCTTCGCCTCATGTATTGCAACCAATTTTTGATTGCTTTTGGTTCCTGAACTACATCATCCAGAGATGGCTTCCACTTCACTCCGAAACCAAAAACAATTCCTCCCGGCAAGTCGCATAACCACAAAATGAAATACGTGGGAGCAATAAATAGGAGTTCGGGGCTAAAACTCTCAAAAAGACCGACCGGGTCGTTACATCCTCCCTTCTTAAAACAAACGTCCGTCCTCGAATGAGTATAGATACTCACCTGAAGTGGTGAAAAGATGAGGATAACGACTGTGCATATCATGCTCGGTCTCCCAAGTCGCCTCCTCGACCGGACGACTCATCAACTGAACCTTTAGAGATGCGATGTTCTTTGACCTCAACTTTCGAACTTGCCTGTCCAAAATGGCCACCGACTCCTCAACATAGGATAAATCCTTGTCCAGCTGGACTGAGTTGAAGTCTAACACATGAGACGGATCACCGTGATACTTTCGGAGCATGAAAACATGGAATATTGGATGAACTGCAGAGAGACTAGGTGGTAGTGAAAGTCTGTAAGCCACCTCTCCAACCCTCTCAAGAATCTCAAAAGGACCGATATACCTAGGGATCAACTTGCCATTATTTCCTAACCTCAAAACACCCTTCATGGGTGAAAATCGGAGCAAGACCCATTCTCAACCTATGAATGCAATATCGCAAACCTTCTGATCCACATAACTCTTCTGCCTGGTCTGTACTGTACAAAGTCAATCCTGAATCAATTTAACTTTTTCTAAAGCATCCTGAACCAGGTCTATACCCAATAGCCTAGCCTCGCCCGGCTCGAACCAACCCACTGGAGATTGACACCGTCTATCATATAAAGCCTCATACGGTGCCATCTGAATGCTCGACTGATAATTGTTGTTGTAGGCAAACTCTGCAAGTGGCAAGAACTGATCCCAAGCACCCCCAAAATCAATCACGCATGCACGAAGCATATCCTCCAATATTTGAATAGTGCGCTCAGACTTTCTGTCCGTCTAAGGGTGAAATATTATACTCAACTCCACACGAGTACACAACTCACACAATAAGGCTCTCCAGAATCGTGATGTAAACTGCATACCCCGGTCAGAGATGATAGATACCGGTATGCCATGAAGCCTGATAATCTCGCGGATGTAAACCTGAGCCAGCTGCTCCGAAGAGTAAGTAGTAACCACAGGAATGAAATGAGCTGACTTGGTCAATCTATCCACAATCAGCCAAACTGCATCAAACTTTCTCTGAGTCTGTGGGAGCCCAACAACAAAATTCATAGTGATTCACTCTTATTTCCATTCCGAAATCTCTAACTTCTGAAGCAGTCCACCCGGTCGTTGATGCTCGTACTTCACCTGCTAAAAATTTAGGCACCGAACTACATATTCCACTATGTCCTTCTTCATCCTCCTCCACCAATAATGCTGCATCAGGTCCTGATACATCTTCGCGGAACCTAGGAAAATGGAATACCGCGAACTGTGAGCCTCCTGGAGAATCAACTCACACAAACCATCTACATTAGGCACACATAGCCTGCCCTGCATCCGCAATACATCGTCATCTTCTATAGTGACTTCCTTGGCATCACCGTGCTAAACCGTGTCCTTAAGGACAAGTAGATGGGGGTCATCCTACTGACGCTCTCTAATACAATCATTAAGAGAAGACTGAGAAACCATACAAGCCAAAACTTGGCTCGGCTCGGAAACATCTAGTCTAACAAACTTGTTGGCTAAGGCCTGAACATCGAAGGCTAAAGGCCTCTCTACTACTAGTAGATATGGTAAACTGCCCAAAATCTCTACCTGGCGGCTCAAGGCATCGGCCACCATATTGGCCTTCCCCTGATGATAGAGAATGGTGATGTCATCATCCTTAAGCAGCTCTAACGATCTCCGTTGCCGCAAGTTAAGATCCTTTTGTTTAAATAGATACTGTAGACTCCGGTGATCGGTGAAAACTTCACAAGGAACACCATACAAATAGTGTCGCCAGATCTTCAAGGCATGAACAATAGTTTCTAACTCGAGGTCGTGTACAGGATAGTTCTTCTCATGCACCTTCAGCTGTCTAGATGCGTAGGCAATCACCCTATCATCCTGCATCAACACCACGCCGATACCAATGCACGACGCATCACAATATACCGTATAGGACCCCTAATCAGCAGGTAACACTAACACTGGGGCTGTAGTCAAAGAAGTCTTGAGCTTTTGAAATCTCTCCTCACAATCCTCGGTCCACCTGAACGGAGCACCCTTCTGGGTCAATCTAGTCATAGGTGAAGCAATAGATGAGAAACCCTCTACAAATCGACTGTAGTACCCCGCCAAGCCAAGAAAACTCTGGATCTTCGGATGGTCTGGGCCAGCTCTGCAGTGCTTCAATCTTCTTCGGGTCTACCTTGCTCCCCTCACTCGATACTACATGACCCAAAAATGCCACTGAATCTAGCCAGAATTCACACTTCGAAAAGTTTGCATATAACTTCTTCTCTCTCAAGGTCTGAAGCACAGTCCTCAAGTGCTGCTCATGATCATTCCGACTCCGGGAGTACACCAGAATGTCGTCAACAAACACAATGACAAAGGAGCCAAGATAGGTCTGAAATACACTGTTCATCAAGTGCATGAATGTTGTTGGGGTGTTGGTCAGCCCAAAAGACATCACAAGAAACTCGTAATGACCATACCAAGTCCTGAAAGAAGTCTTCAGGATATCTGGCTCCCGAATCTTCAACTGATGATAGCTTGAATGCAAGTCGATCTTAGAGAACACTCTGGCACCCTAAAGCTGATCAAATAGGTCATCAATACGTGGCAATGGATGCATGTTCTTCACTGTAACCTAGTTCAACTGGCGATAATCGATACACATTCTCATAGAACTATCCTTGTTCTTTACAAACAAGACAGCAACACCCGAAGGCGACACACTAGGCCAAATGAAGCCCTTATCGAGCAATTCTTTCAACTATTCCTTTAATTCTTTCAACTCTGCTGGGGCCATACGATAAGGTGGAATAGAAATGGGCTGAGTTCTTGGTAACAAATCAATGCCAAAGTCAATATCCCTGTCGTGCGGCATGCCCGGGAGATCCGCCGAGAATACATCTGAAATCCCTCACTACCGGAACAGACTCGACGGTATGAGTATCAATACTAACATCCCTCACATAGTCCAGATATGTATCACACCCTTCTCAACCATTCATCGAGCCTTAAGAAATGAGATGACCCTGCTAGGTACATGATCTAAGGTACCTCTTCATTCTAGCCGCGGTAGACCTAGCATAGCCAACGTCACCATCTTGGAATGACAATCACGGATAGCGTGATAGGGCGACAACCAGTCCATGCCTAAAATGACATCGAAATCCAAAATACATAGCAAAAATAAATTGGCTCTGGTCTCAAGACCACTAAGAACAATCAAACACAACTGATACACACAGTCAACAACAATAGAATTACCTATGGGTGTAGACACATAGACAGGTGAACTTAGAGAATCACGGGATACACCCAAATACAAAGCAAAATAAGATGACACATATTAATAAGTGGAGCCTGGATCAAATAAGACTGATGCATCCCTATGATAGACAGGAACAATACCTGTGATAACAGAATCTAATGCAACTGCCTCCGTCCTAGTAAGAAGGCTATAATATTTGGCCTGCCCTGCCCCTCTAGGGCGACCTCTACCTATCTGACCTCCACCTCGAGCTGGCTTTGCAGGTGGGGTGGTAGCTAGTGCTGTAACCATAGCCTGAGGACCTAGTGGGTGGAGCATGCGGTGCCTGAGAAATCTATAGAGGTGTACCCTTCCAAAATCTGGGGAAATCCCGATCCACATGACGAGTCTCACCACACTCAAAACAAGCTTTCTTAGGATGTGGCTGTTGCGACTGTCTCGGGATTGGTCGACTGGACTGACCACTGAAAGCACCTCGTACAGGAGGTACGCTAGACACTGGCGGTGCATAATAGGGATCCTGGGGTCTAGGAGTGGCCAGAGCACCACTGGCAATTGGAAGTGTTGAATGAACAAGGCGGCCCATATAACCCTTGCCTTGACGAGATGCCGCTGGGGCACTAGTACCACTATAAGTGTTAGACTCTTGAGACCTCTTGGCCTCTCTCTCCTCTCTATCCTGAGTCAGCATACCCTCTAAACTCCTAGCAATCCCCACTACCTGCTGGTATGCAATATCCATCTCCTACTCTCGGGCCATGCTCAATCTGATACTAGGGTTGAGCCCCTCAATAAATCGACGAACCTGCTCTCGAATAGTAGCAACCAAAGCCGGTGCATGCCTAGCATATTCTCTGAATGGGACTGCATACTCTGACACAGTTATAGAAACCTGGCGCAACTGCTCAAACTCTACGCACCAAGCATCTCTGAGACTCTAGGGAACATACACCCTCAAGAACATATCTAAGAACTGAGTCCAAGTGAGTGAAGCTACCTCAGCCGGACTATCCAACTCGTATACACGCCACCATTGATTGACCGCTCCTCTAAGTTGGAACATAGTGAAAGAAACCCCACTAGTCTCCACAACACCCATAATACGGAGGATACAGTGGCACTCGTCAAGAAAACCCTGGGCATCCTCTAATGCCAAGCCACTAAAAGTAAGAGGGTGGTGCTTCTTGTACCTCTCGAGCCTGATTTGCCCTGCATCAGAAACTACTGCCCTAACCTCGGGTTGAACTGGAGCTACCGGGTGCATCAGAATGATCTCTAGAACCTGGTCGACCTAAACCCGTTGCTCAGGGGTACCAACGATGGGTGTCTGTGCTCCTTCCCAGGCCTGAGATGCGGCAGGGGCAAGTGGTATCAATCTCGCCTGAGCCAAGGTGCTAAACATGCTCAGAAACAAGGCTAGAGTCTCCTGGAGGGCTGGTGCAGTAACATGCATCTCAGGTGCCTGCTCTCCAACTGGAGCTATGGGTGGCTCGTCTGTAGAAGCTTGTGCGGGTGCTCTAGGTGCACCACGTGGACGCTCTTGGCCTCTCGTGGCTCTAGCAGGGGGCACGGGTGTCTGGTCATAAAATCTAGTTGTACGTGTCCACACCATCTGTGAGAGAATAGAAAAATAGAAGTTTAGAGTCCGAAGTCAAAATCTCGCACGATAAGGAATCAAAGAAGTGAAGCTTTTCCTAACAGTTCTATAGCCTCCCGAAGATAAGTATTGATGTCTCTGTACCGATCCGTGAGACTCTAATAAAGCTGCTTGTGACTCGTAATACCTATGAACCTAGTGATCTGATACGAACTTGTCACGACCCTAGTTTCCCCACTGTAAGATGTCATGATGGCCCCTAGTCTCTAAGTCTAGGTAAGCCTAACAATTTGCGGAATAACTGAATATAAAACTGAACTCAATCTCAACATATGAAATATAATCAAGAACTGCGATTCTTAAAAATTACAACTCCCAAAACCTGGTAGAAATAAGTCACAAGCTTCTAAGAGAAAGTACTAAGTGTCTCTATACATCAAAGTCTAAAGATAATAAGGGAAACAACATAATAAGGATAGAGGGTGACTCTTAGGACTGCGGACGCTGGTAGATATACCTTGAAGTGTCCACGTATCGTCCAGCTCACTGGTATCTGGTCTGGTAGGAAGAAGTGTAGTATGAGTACACCACAATGATGCCCAGTAAGTACCAAGCCTAACCTCGGTAGAGTAGTGACGAGGTCGGGTCAGGGCCCTACAGCAATAAAAGAAAATGAGGTAGAAAATATAATAATACAATGAAATTACTGAGAAATGAACAACAAGAAATTTCAGAAAGGTAATAGCACAACAAATGGAGGTAAACAACAGGGGCACTCCCGAGGTATTGCCCCGTAAACCCAAATGTCAATCCTCAACAGGGTGATCTCTCGAGATACCGCCTCGTAGTCCCAAAAGTAAATATGAAAACAGAGAGATCTTCCGAGGTACCGCCTCTTAGTCCCAAAAGTAAATATGCACAGCAGGGGGATCTCTTGATTTACCGCCTCGTAATCCCAAAAGTAAATATGCACGACAGGGGGATCTCCCGAGGTACCACCTCGTAGTCCCAAAAGTAAATATGAAAGTAGGGGGATCTCCTGAGGTATCGCCTCGTAGTCCCAAAAGTAAATATGCAACTCATAAATTATGGGACCCCGAATTTACGGCAAGGAATCCTATAGTTAAAGACCGAATACAATAATCAAAGAAATAGGTAATTCAACTAAGAAAGTTGCACGAATTTCAAGTAAGGTTAAGAGGTGTAGACATGCAATACTAGGCTACACATGACAGCTACGTATGCTAAGGCAACTCGGTTAAGGAATTTAAAAGAAGTCTACTCAGCAAGAACCAAAATTTTTCACAATTAGCCGGTGTATGCACTCGTCAACTCGCGTACATGTCGCACACATATCACAAATCGTTACAACAGTACCAAATCCTAAGGGGATTTCCCCCACACAAGGTTAGATAAGTCACTTACCTCAAATCTCGCTTAATGATTCGATAAGGATACCTTTCCCTCGATTTTCCGACTCTAAATGGCCCAAATCTAGGAAAAATAATTACATATCACGAATACAACTGCAAGAAATTAATTTAAATCATAAATCTACGACTTTAGCAAAGAATCAAAAAATCTTCCCAAAAGGTCGACCCGATCCCACGTCTTGGAATCGGGTAAAAGTCAAAAAATACGAACTCTCATTCGATATCGAGTTCACCCATACCAAAATTACCAAAATCCGACACCAAGTAGCCACTCAAATCCCTAAATTTAACTCTCTAAACCCCTAGCCTCAAACTCCCAAATTCCACCTTAAACACACACAATCTAGGTGGGAAAATCAATGGGGAAACAAGATTATTGATAAAAAATGAGTACAAGAGACGTACATCAAGAAATACCTTGATAATGTTCTCAAACATCGCCAAGACCCGAACTCAAAATATTTAAAATGAAGCAAAATTGCTAACCCTTGTATTTAAGTGTTCTGTCCAGCACTTCCGCTTCCGCGGAAACTTAGCCACATCTGCGGCATCATAGAAGCGACAACTTATCTGCTTCTGCGGTTTCCCTCGCTCCTGCGAACTCGCTTCTGCGGGCCTTCCAGCCGCTTCTGCGTTCCAAGCATCCTCGCCAAATTCCACTTCTGCGGTTCAAATTCCACTTCTGCGGGTGCGCATATATGCAAACTCGTCTGTTTCTGCGGCCTTCACGTTGCATCTGCAACCACAGGACAATTCCTCCAACCCTGCATCTACGCTCTAAATGCTCGCTTCTGCGAGCTCGCACCTGCGGTCAATCTTGCGCATGTGCGATTACACCAGAACTGGTGCCTTCAACCATTCTCACAAGTCCAAATTTGATGCGTTAACCATTCAAAATCAACCCGAGGCCCCCGGGACTTCAACCAAACTTACCAACAAGTCCTAAAATATCATAAGGATTAGTCGATCCTTTAGATCACATCAAACAACACAACAAGCCTAATGAACTTTAAAACTTCAAACTTCTACATCCGATGCCAGAACCTATCAAATCAAGTCCTATTGACCTCAAATTTTGCACATAAGTCATAATTGACATTACGAACCTACTCCAACTTTCAGAATTGGAATCCGACCCCGATATCAAAAAGTCCACTCCCGGTCAAACTTTTCAAGAATCATCCAATTTTTCCAACTTTCGCCAATTGATACTAAAATAACCTGCGGACCTCCAATTCAACATCCGAACACGCCCATAAGACCAAAATCACCCTACAGAGCTATTGGCAGCACTGAAACTCCATTCCGGAACGGTCTTCACACAGCTTAAACTATGGACGATTCCTAGAACTTAAATTCTCAATTTAGGGACTATGTGTCCCATTTCACTCTGCAACCAAAAATAATTCCTCCCGGCAAGTCGCGTAATCGCAAAATGAAATAGAGGGAGCAATAAATAGGGGTTCGGGGCTAATACTCTCAAAATGACCGGCCGGGTTGTTACAGTTCCTTAGAAACTCAGCAGGCCCAAATGTATATATGCCCAAAAAATAATAAAGAAGGTCATTAGAAGCATTCCCACATTCTCAACATATTTACATATACATGATAGGTATATAAACAAAATAATTGAAACAAAGAATAATCAATACTGTGAGAAATTATACTAATGTGGTGGTTCTACTTAGCACATAATTCACATTGAAAACCTTTTGTTGTCGTTATTAAACCCCCAAAGAACTAAATGTGTCAATGAATTAAGGGCTAAGGAGGAAGCTCCACTCAAGGTCAAAGTTCCCAAGGGACTCAAGGCCCAAGGCAATGCTTGTGCCGGGGAGGGAAGCCCAACCTAGAGTCGAACTCCACTCCTAAATACCCTTAAACAGTAACAACATGTGTTTCCTTATGGGTTTAAAGGCCAATGAGGCATTTTCAATGTAAACTAAATGTTATAGCATAGCCTACAACAGAATATACTTTCCCTCCTAACATAAGAACATATAGTCTATACTGGATTACCAAATAATATATATCACATGAATTCTAATGATCTGACTCTGAAACACATACAAGTGAGCATCATAAGCATATTACAAAGGTCTAAATTTGGATAGAGTAATATTCCAAGAAAGGGAAAGCTATGCAGCCACAACTCAGAATATACAGAGGTTTCAAAGATATCTGGGACATGATCAACTTTCTCAATAGGTCCACAAATTTATAGACTACAACATGGAATCCCTAAGGATTTCTACAGAATCATACTCCTAATGGTATTAGCTTCAATAATTTATCAAGTTCAGATAGTATCAGCAAGGATCTTTACGAGACTTATGGATTAGATTTTTTTTAAAGTTATCAAGAGAGCAATGAATAGGGTAGTTCTGGACAAGATATGTAATCTGAAGCTAAGAGAGAGCATGTAGTATTCAGTTAGATGCTTAAACACTTCAAATGCAGTAATGATCTTATGTAGATAGGGGAAACCTTACACATTTATAGAATTGGATTAAGCATGACATGAGGGGAAAGAGTTACAGATAAAGGGAAGGTATTGCATTGGTATATGTTCAACTCAAACTTATGTCTCGGTTAGTACATGAATATAAAGATGATCATGATTCTTTTTACAAGTTCTCACTTAACTAGGGAAGAGTAACTAGGTCCTTCTAAAAGATAAGATGCATGCCAACTTTTTAAAGATGAATGATAACCCAAAAGATAAGAGATAGGAGATATGAAACCAAGTAAGCATGTTGTTGAGGGTGTTGACTAATCATGAAAAGAGTTAAGTTCAGTCTAACAAATTATCAGTCTTTATAACAAGGAGAAAGAAACGGGATCACGATAACATTATGAGGAAAGATAAGTTAGCCTCAATAGTTGTGTACAATAGGATTACTGGGAGAAAAGAGGAAAGGTTTAGGTGAAACAAGATTAGGTCAACAGAAATAACAAGCAAAATGAAAGACCATAGTGGCAACTAAGATAGTTTAACGGACATAAGTAGGGAAGATAGCATATAAACACTTATAGTTCCTTCTTAAGGTTTGAAGGGTAGAAGATATAAACTTAATACCTTTAGATTAATTCAATCATGGTTATAAGATAATAAGTTCAACTTCAAAAAAACTCACAAACTACAGAGATGCAACAGTCAAGGATAAAGGTCATCGCATGCCAATAAAAAGTTATGAGGTTCATGTGAACATGAACATATAATAACTAAAACACGTAGACTGTTGGGTACGCAGGAACAGAGATCATAAGGAATCAACTAAGGATCTAATCAGTCATTGATCCTTCTTCACACAACTTAAACTACGATCGATTCCTAAAACATAAATTCTCAATTTAGGGACTATGTGTCCCATTTCATTCCGCAACAAAAAATAATTTCTCTCGGCAAGTCGCGTAGCCACAAAATGAAATAGAGGGAGTAATAAATAGGGGTTCAGGGCTAATACTCTCAAAATGACCGGCCGGGTCATTACAGTTCCTTAGGAACTCAACAGGCCCAAATGTATACATGCCCAAAAAAGAATAAAGAAGGTTATTAGAAGCATTCCCACATTCTCAACATATTTACATATATATGATAGGTATATAAACAAAATAATTGAAATAAAGAATAATCAATACTGTGGGAAATTAAACTAATGTGGTGGTTCTACTTACCACATAATTCATATTGAAAACCTTTTGTTTTCATTAAACATTAAACCCCCAAAGAACTAAATGTGTCAATGAATTAAGGGCCAAGGACGAAGCTCCACTCAAGGTCGATGCTCCCTTTGGATCCCCCGATACTTCAAAATTTTCAAGGGACTCAAGGCCCAAGGCAATGCTTGTGCTGGGGAGGGCAGCCCAACCTAGAGTCGAACTCTATTTCCAAATACCTTTAAACAGTAACAACATGTTTTCCTTACGGGTTTAAAGGCCAACGAGGCATTTTCAATGTAAACTAAATGCTATAGCATAGCCTACAACAGAATGTACTTTCCCTCCTAACATATGAGCATATAGTCTATACTGGATTACCAAACAAACATATATCACATAAATTCTAAAAATCTGACGCTAAAACACATACAAGTGAGAAACATAATCATATTACAAAGGTCTAAATTTGGGCAGAGTAATATTCCAAGAAAGGCAAAGCTATGCAGCCACAACTCAGAATATACAGAGGTCTCAAAGATATCTGGGACATGATCAACTTTCTCAATAGGTCCACAAATATATACACTACAACATGGAATCCCGAACGATTTCTATAAAATCATACTCCTAATGGTATTAGCTTCAACAAATCATCAAGTTCAGATAGTATCAGCAAGGATCTTTACGAGACTTAGGGATTAGATTTTGTTTAAAGTTATCAAGAGAACAAGGAATAGGGTAGTTCTGGACAAGATATATAATCAGAAGCTAAGCGAGAGCATGCAATATTCAGTTAGATACTTAAACACTTCAAATGCAGTAATGATCTTATATAGACAGGGGAAACCTTACACATTTATAGAATTGGATTAAGCATGACATGAGGGGAAAGAGTTACAGATAAAGGGAAGGTATTGCATTGGAATATGTTCAACTCAAACTTATGTCTGGGTTAGTACATGAATATAAAGATGATCATGATTCGTTTTACAAGTTATCACTTAACTAGGACAGAGTAACTAGGTCCTTCTAAAAGATAAGATGCATGCCAACTTTTCAAAGATGAATGATAACCC